>NW_025549596.1:0-28155 GCF_905237065.1 Salmo salar | reverse complement strand
CTGTTGTCTGTCTCTTTGTTGTAGCTTGCTGTCTTTCCCTTCCTTTGTTAGCTTGCTGTCCCTCCTTCTTTACAGCTTGCTGTTCTCCACATTTGCCAGCCCATGTCCATCCTCCGAGCATAGTCTGCTGTCTTTCCTTCCTCGAGTTGTAGCTTGTTGTCTCTCTTTCGAGCAGTTTGTCTTTCCTTTCCCGGAGTTAGAGTTTGCTGTCTTTACTCTTATAGCTGTCTGTCCCTCTTTATAGAAGCCTGCTGGTCTGTCCTCTCTTTGAGCAGCTTCGTTGTCTGTCAACTTTGTTGTAGCTTGCTGTCTGTCACCTTTGTTGTAGCTTCACACCATTACCCAGCAGTCTGTCTGTCAACTTTATTGTAGCTTCTGTCGGTCCTTTACTTTGTTAGCTTGTTGTCTGTCCTCCCTTATTGTAGTCTGCTGTCTGTCTTGATAGCCTGTTGTCTGTCCTTTCCTTTGTTGTAGCTTGCTGGTCTGTCCTTCTTTGTTGTAGCTTGCTGTCTGTCTTTTTAGCTCTGTTGTCGTCTGTCTGTCAACTTTATTGTAGCTTTTCTGTCGGTCCTTTACTTTGTTAGCTTGTTGTCTGTCCTCCCTTATTGTAGTCTGCTGTCTGTCCCTTGATAGCCTGTTGTCTGTCCTTTCTTTGTTGTAGCTTGCTGTCTGTCCTTCTTTGTTGTAGCTTTGCTGTCTGTCTTCCTTTAGCTCTGTTGTCTGTCCCTCTTTGCTGTATTTGTTGTCTGTCACCTTTTGATATCGCTTGCTGGTCTGTCCTTACTTTCGAGCAGCTTGCTGTTATCCTTCCTCTTGAGTTATCTTCTTGTTGTCTGTCCTCTTTGTTATTTTGCTGTCTGATACTCTTATTAGGAATATGTTCTCCTTTGTTGTAGCCTGCTGTCTGTCCCTCCTTTTGCTTTAGCCTTCCTGTCTCGAGCAGTTTTTCCTCCTTTGTTGCTAGCCTGTGTCTTTTCGCTCACTTTCCTCTTTTTTCTTTGTTAGCCTGCTGTCTCTCCCTTCTTTGTTATAGCCTGCTGTCTGTCCTCCTTTGAGGTAGTGTCTGCTGTCTGTCCCTCCTTTGTTGTGGTCTAGTCTGTCCTCCTTTGTTGTAGCCTGTTGTCTCTCCCTCTTTGTTTGTAGCCTGTTGTCTCTTTCCCCTCCTTTCGACGTTGTTTCACCCAGCAGCTTGCTGTCTTGTCCACTCCTTTTTGTAGCCTGCTGTCTGTCCCTTCCTTTGTTGTAGCTTTGCTGTCTGTCCTCCTTTGTTGTGCCTGCTGTCTCCCTCTGTTGTTTGTAATGTGGCCCTCTCTCCCTTTTTGTAGCCTGCTGTCTTGTCCCTCCTGAGCCAATCGTCCTCTCCACTCACTTGTGCAGCCTGTCTTCCTCCTTTGTTTATCCAGAGTTTGCTCCAATCTGTCCATATCTTGTTTGTAGCCTGCTGTCTGTCCTTTCTTTGTTGTGGTTGCTGTCTTCCTTCTTGTGGGAAGCCTGCATCTGTCCCTCTCGAGCGTTGTTCCATTGTCTGTCCCACTTTTGAGTGTCTGTCCCACTTTTGAGCAGCTTGCTGTCTTTCTTCCTTTCCTTGAGCAGTTTCTGTTGTTTCTTTCTTCGTTTTTTGTTAGCCTGCTGTCTGTCCTCCTTAGCTGGCTGGCTAATGTTGTCCTCTCCCTCAGCTTTGATGGGAAGCCTGTGTCTGTCCTCCTTTGTTGTAGCCTGCCCTCTGTCCCTCTTGTTGTAGCCTGCTGTCTGTCCCTCCTTTGTATTGTGCTTGTCTGTCCTTCCTTTGTTGTAGCTTACTGACTGTCCCCTTTGTTGTAGTTGCGGTCTGTCCTCGCCTTTGTTGTAGCGCGTCTCTCCTTCGACAGTTTGTAATACGCCTTCCCGCGCAGTCTGTCATTCTTTCGGATTATTTGTCTTTTCCCGTTGTACGCTTGTCTGTCCATCCTCTGTTGTAACTTGCTGTCTGTCCTCTTTGTTGTGTCCTAAGTCTGTCTGTCGCCTGAGCATGTTGTTGCCGCATGTTCCTGCGTTGTAGCTGTTGATGTCCCCCACTTCGATGTAGCCTGCTGTCTCTCTCTTTGTTGGTTGCTGTCTGTCCACTCCTTTGTTGTAAGCCTCTTTCTGTCCCTCTTTGTTGTAGCCTGTTGTCTGTCATCGATTGTTGTAGTCTGCTGTCTGTCCCCTGTGATGTAGACTGTCTGTCCCTCCTGTTTGGCTGACTGTCTCTCCTCGATTTTGTTGTACCCTCCTTGCTGTCTGTCCCTCTTTGTTGTAGCGTCTGTTATCTGTCGGCCCCGGCTGTTTGCTCATAGACGTCGTCCCTCCTTTGTTTGTAGTTCTGCTCTTCCTTCCTGTTGTAGTTGCTGTCTCTCTCCTCTTTGTTAGATGTAGCGCTGTCTCTCTTCCTGTTGATAGTCTGCTGTCTCTTTTGTTGTAGATTTGCTGTCTGTCCCTCTTTGTTGTAGCTTCCGCTGGTCTGTCCCCACTTTGTTTGTAGCCTGCTGTCTGTCTAATTTTGTTGTAGTCTGCTGTCTGTCCCTCCGATGTTGTAGTCTGCTGTCTGTCTCCCTCCTTTGTTATAGTCTGCTGTCTCTCCCTCTTTGTTGCTTAGCCCTGCTGTCTCTCCCTCCTTTGTTGTGGCCTGCTGTCTGTCCCTCCTTTTGTTTGTAGCCTGCTGTCTCTCCCTCCTTTATTGAGCAATTCTCTCCCTTCTTTGTTGTAGTTGCTGTCTTTCACTCCTTGTTGTAGTCTTGTCTGTCCTCTCGACATTCTGTTCTTGTCTGCTGTCTGGATTCTCCTTTGTTGTTCCGAAGCCTGCATCTCCACTCTTTTGTTGTAGCCTTGTTTCTCCCTCCTTTGTTGCCTGCTGTCTGTCTTCCTTTGTTGGCCTGTTGTCTGTCCCTCCTTTGTTGCTTAGCCTGCTGTCTGTTCCATTCCTTTGTTTGTAGCCTGCTGTCTGTCTTTCCTTTGTTCGTAGCTGCTGTCTGTCTCTTTGTTTGTGTCTTTCATCTTCGGTGTGCTTTGTCGTCCCTCATTTGTTTTGCCTGTCTTCCTTTGTTGTAAGCTCTATCTTCCCTCGGTTTGTTGAGTCGCTGTCCCGTAGCCGTGTCTCTCCTCTTTGTTTTTGTCGTCTTCCTGTAAGCCGCTGTTCGTCCTCTTTTTGTAGCGTTGTCGGTCCTATCTTGTGTTTGCTGTCTGTCCTCTTTGTTGCAGTCTGTAATCTCTTCCTTTTGTTGTAGCCTGCTGTCTCATCCTTTGTTTGTAGTCTGCTGTCTGCTGTTGTTAGTCTCCTGTTATCTTTGTTTAGTCTGCTGTCTGTCACTTCTTTGATTATTCTGTCTGTCACTCTTTGTTGCAGTCTCTGTCTCCTCTTTGTTGTAGCAGCTCTGTCTCTCTTTTTTGCTGTGGCCTGCGCTCTCATACCTTTGTTGAGCCTGTCTGTCTCTCATTTCTTTGTTTTTGTTCATCTCCTGTTGTAGTCTGCTGTCTTCCTCCTTTTTTGTAGTCTGCTGTCTGTCTCTCCTTTATTTGTAGTCTGCTCTCTCCTCTTTTGTAGCCTGCTGTTTCTCTCTCCTTCTGAGTAGCTGTTGTCTGTCACTCCTTTGTTAGCTTGTTATCTGTCCCTCTTGTTCTCGTTGTCTGTCCCTCCTTTGGTAGCCTGCTTGTCTGTCCTTCCTTTGTTCCTGTTGTCCCCCCCTCCTTTGTTGTGCCTGCTGTCTGTCACTCGAGCCCTCTTGTGGCCTGCTGTCTTCACTCTTTCGGTTGTATTCTGCTGTCTGTTCTTTTTGTTGTAGTGTCTCTCCTTTCTTTGGCGAGTCTGTTGTCTCTCTTCTTTGTAGCCTTGCTCTCTCTCCTCTTTGTTGTAGTCTGCTGTCTGTCCCTCCTTTGTTGTAGGCTGTATATCCTTCTTTTGTTGTAGGCTGCTGTCTCCACTCTTTGTTGTGCTTGCTGTTCTGTCTCTTTTGTAGCAGTCGGTGTTCTGTCCCTCCTTTTGTAGCCTGCTGTCGTCCTTCCACATTTTTTAGTCTGTTCCTCCTTTGTTTGTGGGGTCTGCTGTCTTCCCCACACTTCTGATGAGCCTGCTGTCTCCTCTACCTTTGCTGGAGCCTGCTGTCTCTCACTCCTTTGTGTCTGTGCTGTCTCCTTTGTTGCAGCTGCTGTCGCCTCCTTTTCTTCCTCTCTGTGAGTTGCTGTCGTCATCGACTGTTGGCCTGCTCTTGTCTCCGAAAGCGCTGTCTCTCCATCTCATTGTGTGCTTGCCTCTGTTACTCCTTTGATGTAGTCTGCTGTCTGTCCCTCCGTTGTTGTAGTCGCTCTGTCCCTCCTTTGTTGTAGTCTGCTGTCTGTCACTCCTTTGTTAGCCTGCTGTCTGTCACTCCTTTGTTATGTAGTCTCTGTCTGTCACTCCTTTGTTTGTAGCCTGATCTCTGTCCCTGCTTTGTTGTAGTCTGCGTCTCTCCTTCTTTTGTTGTAGCCTGCTGTCTCTCCTCTTTTTGTAGTCTGCTGTCTGTCCCTCCTTTGTTGTTGTCTGCTGTCTTCCCCTCTTTTGTTGTCTCCTTCTGTCTGTCACTCCTTTGTTTAGCCTGCTGTCTGTCCTTCCTTTGTTGTCTCCTGCTGTCTGTCCCTCCTTGTGTTGTAGCCTCTTCTCTGTCTTCCTTTGTTGTAGCCTGCTGTCTCTCCTCTTTTGTTGTAGCTTGCTGTCTCTCCCTCCTTTGTTGTAGTCTGCTGTCTGTCCCTCCTTTGTTGTAGACTGCTGTCTGTCCCTCCTTTGTTGTAGCCTGCTGTCTGTCCCCACTTTGTTGTAGCCTGCTGTCTGTCACTCCTCTTGTTGTAGTCTGCTGTCTGTCCCTCCATGTTGCAGTCTGCTGTCTGTCCCTCCTTTGTTTGTAGTCTGCTGTCTGTCACTCTTTGTTGTAGCCTGCTGTCTGTCACCCTTTGATGAGTCTGCTGTCTGTCACTCCTTTGTTGTAGCCTCTGTCTGCCCTGCTTTGTTGTAGTCTGCTGTCTCTCCTTCTTTTCGTTGTAGCCTGCTGTCTCTCCCCTCTTTTGTTGTAGTCTGCTGTCTGTCCCTCCTTTGTTGTTGTCTGCTGTCACTCCTTCTTTTATTGTAGTCTGCTGTCTGTCCCTCCTTTGTTGTAGTCTGCTGTCAGTCCTTCTTTTGTTGCAGCCTACTGTCTGTCCCTCCTTTGTTGCAGCCTGCTGTCTCTCCTCCTTTGTTGTAGCCTGCTGTCTGTCCTTCCTTTGTTGTAGCCTGCTGTCTCTCCCTCCTTTGTTGTAGCCTGCTGTTTCTCCCTCTTTTGTTGTAGTCTGCTGTCTGTCCCTCCTTTGTTGTTGTCTGCTGTCACTCCTTCTTTTATTGCAGTCTGCTGTCTGTCCCTCCTTTGTTAGCCTGCTGTCTGTCCCTCCTTTGTTAGTTTCTGCTGTCACTCCTTCTTTTATTGAGGTCTGCTGTCTGTCCCTCTTTTGGGTTGCAGCCTGCTGTCTCTCCCTCCTTTGTTGTATCCTTCTGTCTGTCACTCCTTTGTTGTAGCCTGCTGTCTGTCCGCCTTTGTTGTAGCCTGCTGTCTGTCCTTCGCTTTGTTGTCGCCTGCTGTCTCTCCCTCCTTTGTTTGTAGTCTGCTGTCTCTCCTTCTTTTTTGTAGCCTGCTTTCTCTCCCTTTTGTTGTAGATCTCTGTCTGTCCCTCCTTTGTTGTATGCTGTCTGTCACTCTTTGTTGTAGCTTGCTGTCTGTCTCCCTTTGTTGAGCCTGCTGTCTGTCCCTCCTTTGTTGTGCTTGCTGTCTGTCACTCCTTTGTTGTAGCCTGCTGTCTGTCCCTCCTTTGTTCGTAGCCTGCTGTCTGTCACTCCTTTGTTAGCCTGCAGTCTCTCCTTCTTTGTTGTGAGCCTGCTGTCTGTCCCTCCTTTGTTGTAGCCTGCTGTCTCTCCCTCCTTTGTTTGGTAGCCTGCTGTCTCTCACTCCTTTGTTGTAGTCTGCTGTCTGTCCTCCTTTGTTGTAGCCTGCTGTCTGCCCCTCCTTTGTGCAGCCTGCTGTCTCTCCTTCTTTGTTGTGGGCTGCTGTCTCTCCTCCTTTGTTGTAGCCTGCTGTCTCTCCTTTTTGTTGCTGCTGTCTGTCCTCCTTTGTTGTAGCCTGCTGTCTGTCCCTCCTTTGTTGTAGTGCTGTCTGTCACTCCTTTGTTTGTAGCCTGCGGTCTGTCACTACCTTTGTTGTAGCTTGCTATCTGTCCTCCTTTGTTGTAGCCTGCTGTCTGTCCCTCTTTTGTTGTAGCCTGCTGTCTCTCCCTCCTTTGTTGTAGCCTGCTGTCTGTCCTCCTTTGTTGTAGCCTACTGTCTGTCCCTCCTTTGTTGTAGCCTGCTGTCTGTCCCTCCTTTGTTGTAGCCTGCTGACTGTCCCCCACTTTGTTGAGCCTGCTGTCTGTCCCCACTTTGTTGTAGCCTGCTGTCTGTCACTCCTTTGTTGTAGCCTGCTGTCTTTCCCTCCTTTGTTGTAGCTTGCTGTCTGTCCCTCCTTTGTTGTCAGCCTGCTGTCTGTCCCTCTTTTGTTGTCTCCTGCTGTCTGTCCCTCCTTTGTTGTAGCCTGCTGTCTGTCCTTCCTTTGTTGTAGCCTGCTGATTGTCCCCACTTTGTTGTAGCCTGCTGTCTCTCCCTTCTTTGTTGTTGCCTGCTGTCTGTCCCTCCTTTGTTATAGCCTGTCTTTGTCCCCGCTTTGGTTGTAGCCTGCTGTCTGTCACTCCATTGTTGTAGCCTGCTGTCTGTCCCTCCTGTGTTGTAGCTTGCTGTCTGTCCCTCCTTTGTTGTAGGCTGCTGTCTCTCCTCTTTTGTTGTCTCCTGCTGTCTGTCCCTCCTTTGTTGTAGCCTGCTGTCTGTCTCTTCCTTTGTTGTCTCCTGCTGTCTGTCCCTCCTTTGTTGTAGACTGCTGTCTGTCCTCCTTTGTTGTGGCCTGCTGTCTGTCCCCTACTTTGTTGTAGCCTGCTGTCTGTCACTCCTTTGTTGTAGTTTAGCTGTCTGTCACTCCTTTGTTTGTAGCCTGCTGTCTGTCACTCCTTTGTTTGTAGTCTGCTGTCTGTCACTCCTTTGTTGTAGCCTGCTGTCTGTCCCTGCTTTGTTGTAGTCTGCTGTCTCTCCTTCTTTTGTTGTAGCCTGCTGTCTCTCCCTCTTTTGTTGTAGTCTGCTGTCTGTCCCTCCTTTGTTGTAGTCTGCTGTCTCTCACTCCTTTGTTGTAGCCTGCTGTCTGTCCCTCCTTTGTTGTAGCGCTGCTGTCTCTCCCTCCTTTGTTGTAGCCTGCTGTCTCTCCCTCCTTTGTTGTAGCCTGCTGTCTCTCCCTTCTTTGTTGTAGCCTGCTGTCTGTCACTCCTTTGTTGCAGTCTGCTGTCTGTCCCTCCTTTGTTGTAGTCTGCTGTCTGTCCCTCCTTTGTTGAGCCTGTTGTCTCTCCCTCTTTTGTTGTAGCCTGTTGTCTCTCCTCCTTTGTTGTAGCCTGCTGTCTCTCCCTCCTTTGTTTGTAGCCTGCTGTCTGTCCCTCCTTTGTTGTAGCTTGCTGTCTGTCCCTCCTTTGTTGTAGCCTGCTGTCTGTCCTCATTTGTTGTGGGCTGCTGCCTCTACTCGCTTTGTTGTAGCCTGCTGTCTGTCCCTCCTTTGTTGTAGCCTGCTGTCTCTCCTTCCTTTGTTGTAGCCTGCTGTCTGTCCCTCCTTTGTTGGTAGCCTACTGTCTGTCCTCCTTTGTTTATTTGCTGTCTGTCCTCCTTTGTTTAGCCTGCTGTCTGTCCCTCCTTTGTTTAGCCTGCTGACTGTCCCACTTTGTTGTAGCCTGTTGTCTGTCCCTCCTTTTGTTGTAGCCTGCTGTCTGTCCCCACTTTGTTGTAGCCTGCTGTCTGTCACTCCTTTGTTGTAGCCTGCTGTCTTCCTCCTTTGTTTAGCTGCTGTCTGTCCCTCCTCTGTTGTAACCTGCTGTCTGTCCCTCTTTTGTTGTCTCCTGGTCTGTCCCTCCTTTGTTGTAGCCTGCTGTCTGTCCTTCACTTTGTTGTAGCCTGCTGACTGTCCCCCCTTTGTTGTGGCCTGCTGTCTCTCCCTTCTTTGTTGTAGCCTGCTGTCTGTCCCTCCTTTGTGTAGCATGCTGTCTGTCCCTCTTTGTTTTGTAGCCTGCTATCTGTCACTCCATTGTTGTAGCCTGCTGTCTGTCCCTCCTGTGTTGTAGCTTGCTGTCTGTCCCTCCTTTGTTGTGGCTGCTGTCTCTCCCTCTTTTGTTGTCTCCTGCTGTCTGTCCCTCCTTTGTTGTAGCCTGCTGTCTGTCCTTCCTTTGTTGTCTCCTGCTGTCTGTCCTCCTTTGTTGTAGCCTGCTTTCTGTCCTTCCTTTGTTGTAGCCTCTGTCTCTCCCTCTTTTGTTGTAGCTTGCTGTCTCTCCTCCTTTGTTGTAGGTCTGCTGTCTGTCCCTCCTTTGTTGTAGACTGCTGTCTGTCCCTCCTTTGTTGTAGCCTGCTGTCTGTCCCCACTTTGTTGTAGCCTGCTGTCTGTCACTCCTTTGTTGTAGTCTGCTGTCTGTCCCTCCGATGTTGTAGTCTGCTGTCTGTCCCTCCTTTGTTGTAGTCTGCTGTCTGTCACTCCTTTGTTGTAGCCTGCTGTCTGTCCCTGCTTTGTTGTAGTCTGCTGTCTCTCCTTCTTTTGTTGTAGCCTGCTGTCTCTCCCTCTCTTTGTTGTAGTCTGCTGTCTGTCCCTCCTTTGTTGTTGTCTGCTGTCACTCCTTCTTTTATTGTAGTCTGCTGTCTGTCCCTCCTTTGTTGTAGTCTGCTGTCAGTCCTTCTTTTGTTGTAGCCTACTGTCTGTCCCTCCTTTGTTGAGCCTGCTGTCTCTCCCTCCTTTGTTGTAGCCTGCTGTCTCTCCCTCCTTTGTTTGTAGCCTGCTGTCTGTCCCTCCTTTGTTGTAGCCTGCTGTCTCTCCCTCCTTTGTTGTAGCCTGCTGTCTCTCCCTTCTTTGTTGTAGCCTGCTGTCTTTCACTCCTTTGTTGTAGTCTGCTGTCTGTCCCTCCCTTGTTGTAGTCTGCTGTCTGTCTCTCCTTTGAGTTGTAGCCTGCTGTCTCTCCTCTTTTGTTGTAGTCTGCTGTTTCTCCCTCCTTTGTTGTAGCCTGCTGTCTGTCACTCCTTTGTTAGCCTGCTGTCTGTCCCTCCTTTGTTGTAGCCTGCTGTCTGTCCCTCCTTTGTTGTAGCCTGCTGTCTGTCCTTCCTTTGTTGTAGCCTGCTGTCTCTCCCTCCTTTGTTTGTAGCCTGCTGTCTGTCACTCCTTTGTTGTAGTCTGCTGTCTGTCCCTCATTTGTTGTAGCCTGCTGTCTGTCCCTCCTTTGTTGTAGCCTGCTGTCTCTCCCTCCTTTGTTTGTAGTCTGCTGTCTCTCCTTCTTTTGTTGTAGCCTGCTGTCTCTCCCTCTTTTGTTGTAGCCTGCTGTCTGTCCTTCCTTTGTTGTAGCCTGCTGTCTGTCCCTCCTTTTTGTAGCCTGCTGTCTGTCCTTCCTTTGTTGTAGCTTCTGCTGTCTGTCCCTCCTTTGTTGTAGTCTGCTGTCTCTCCTTCTTTGTTGTAGCCTGCTGTCTGTCACTCCTTTGTTGTAGTCTGCTGTCTGTCCCTCCGTTGTTTGTAGTCTGCTGTCTGTCCCTCCTTTGTTGTAGTCTGCTGTCTGTCACTCCTTTGTTGTAGCCTGCTGTCTGTCACTCCTTTGTTTGTAGTCTGCTGTCTCTCCCTCCTTTGTTGTAGCCTGCTGTCTGTCCCTCTTTTGTTGTAGCATTGCTGCCTCTCACTCCTTTGTTGTAGCCTGCTGTCTCTCCCTTCTTTGTTGTAGCCTGCTGTCTTTCATCCTTTGTTGTAGTCTGCTGTCTGTCCCTCCTTTGTTGTAGTCTGCTGTCTGTCTCTCCTTTGTTGTAGCCTGCTGTCTCTCCCTCTTTTGTTGTAGCCTGCTGTTTCTCCCTCCTTTGTTGTAGCCTGCTGTCTGTCACTCCTTTGTTGTAGCCTGCTGTCTGTCCCTCCTTTGTTGTAGCCTGCTGTCTGTCCCTCCTTTGTTGTAGCCTGCTGTCTGTCCTTCCTTTGTTGTAGCTGCTGTCTCTCCCTCGCTTTGTTGTAGCCTGCTGTCTGTCACTCCTTTGTTGTAGCCTGCTGTCTGTCCCTCCTTTGTTGTATTCTGCTGTCTGTCCTTCCTTTGTTGTGCCTGCTGTCTCTCCTCCTTTGTTGTAGTCTGCTGTCTCTCCTTCTTTTGTTGTAGCCTGCTGTCTCTCCCTCTTTTGTTTGTAGTCTGCTGTCTGTCCCTCCTTTGTTGTAGTCTGCTGTCACTCCTTCTTTTGTTGAGCCTGCTGTCTGTCCTTCCTTTGTTGTAGTCTGCTGTCTCTCCTTCTTTGTTGTAGCCTGCTGTCTCTCCCTCTTTTGTTGTAGTCTGCTGTCTGTCCCTCCTTTGTTGTAGTCTGCTGTCTGTCCCTCCGTTGTTGTAGTCTGCTGTCTGTCCCTCCTTTGTTGTAGTCTGCTGTCTGTCACTCCTTTGTTGTAGCCTGCTGTCTGTCACTCCTTTGTTGTAGTCTGCTGTCTGTCACTCCTTTGTTTGTAGCCTGATCTCTGTCCCTGCTTTGTTGTAGTCTGCTGTCTCTCCTTCTTTTGTTGTAGCCTGCTGTCTCCTCCCTCTTTTTAGTAGTCTGCTGTCTGTCCCTCCTTTGTTGTTGTCTGCTGTCTCTCCCTCTTTTGTTGTCTCCTGCTGTCTGTCCCTCCTTTGTTGTAGCCTGCTGATCTGTCCTTCCTTTGTTGTCTCCTGCTGTCTGTCCCTCCTTTGTTGTAGCCTGCTTTCTGTCCTTCCTTTGTTGTAGCCTGCTGTCTCTCCCTCTTTTGTTGTAGCTTGCTGTCTCTCCCTCCTTTGTTGTAGTCTGCTGTCTGTCCCTCCTTTGTTGTAGACTGCTGTCTGTCCCTCCTTTGTTGTAGCCTGCTGTCTGTCCCCACTTTGTTGTAGCCTGCTGTCTGTCACTCCTTTGTTGTAGTCTGCTGTCTGTCCCTCCCGATGTTGTAGTCTGCTGTCTGTCCCTCCTTTGTTGTAGTCTGCTGTCTGTCACTCCTTTGTTATAGCCTGCTGTCTGTCACCCCTTTGATGTAGTCTGCTGTCTGTCACTCCTTTGTTTGTAGCCTGCTGTCTGTCCCTCTTTGTTGTAGTCTGCTGTCTGTCCCTCCTTTGTTGTTGTCTGCTGTCACTCCTTCTTTTATTGTAGTCTGCTGTCTGTCCCTCCTTTGTTGTGCCAGTCTGCTGTCTGTCCTTCTTTTGTTGTAGCCTGCTGTCTGTCCCTCCTTTGTTGTAGCCTGCTGTCTCTCCCTCCTTTGTTGTAGCCTGCTGTCTGTCCCTCCTTTGTTGTAGCCTGCTGTCTCTCCCTCCTTTGTTGTAGCCTGCTGTTTCTCCCTCTTTTGTTGTGGTCTGCTGTCTGTCCCTCCTTTGTTGTTGTCTGCTGTCTCTCCTTCTTTTATTGTAGTCTGCTGTCTGTCCCTCCTTTGTTGTAGCCTGCTGTCACTCCTTCTTTTGTTGTAGTCTGCTGTCTGTCCCTCCTTTGTTGTAGTCTGCTGTCAGTCCTTCTTTTGTTGCAGCCTACTGTCTGTCCTCCTTTCCGGTTGTAGCCTGCTGTCTGTCCCTCCTTTGTTGTAGCCTGCTGTCTGTCCCTCCTTTGTTGTAGCCTGCTGTCTGTCCTTCCTTTGTTGTAGCCTGCTGTCTCTCCCTCCTTTGTTGTATCCTGCTGTCTGTCACATCCTTTGTTGTAGCCTGCTGTCTGTCCCGCCTTTGTTGTAGCCTGCTGTCTGTCCTTCCTTTGTTGTCGCCTGCTGTCTCTCCCTCCTTTGTTGTAGTCTGCTGTCTCTCCTTCTTTTGTTGTAGCCTGCTTTCTCTCCCTCTTTTGTTGTAGTCTGCTGTCTGTCCCTCCTTTGTTGTAGTCTGCTGTCCTCCTTCTTTTGTTGTAGCCTGCTGTCTCTCCCTCTTTTGTTGTAGCCTGCTGTCTGTCCTTCCTTTATTGTAGCCTGCTGTCTGTCCCTCCTTTTTGTAGCCTGCTGTCTGTCCTTCCTTTGTTGTAGCCTGCTGTCTGTCCCTCCTTTGTTGTAGTCTGCTGTCTTTCCCCACTTTGTTGTAGCCTGCTGTCTCTCCCTCCTTTGTTGTAGCCTGCTGTCTCTCACTCCTTTGTTGTAGTCTGCTGTCTGTCCCTCCTTTGTTGTAGTCTGCTGTCTCTCCTTCTTTTGTTGTAGCCTGCTGTCTGTCACTCCTTTGTTGTAGTCTGCTGTCTGTCCCTCCATTGTTGTAGTCTGCTGTCTGTCCCTCCTTTGTTAAAGTCTGCTGTCTGTCACTCCTTTGTTGTAGCCTGCTGTCTGTCCCTCCTTTGTTGTAGCCTGCTGTCTGTCCCTCCTTTGTTGTAGCCTGCTGACTGTCCCCACTTTGTTGTAGCCTGCTGTCTCTCCCTCCTTTGTTGTAGCCTGCTGTCTGTCCCTCCTTTGTTTGTAGCCTGCTGTCTCTCCTCCTTTGTTGTAGCCTGCTGTCTGTCCCTCTTTTGTTGTCGAAGCCTGCTGCCTCTCACTCCTTTGTTGTAGCCTACTGTCTGTCCCCACTTTGTTGTAGCCTGCTGTCTGTCACTCCTTTGTTGTAGTTCTGTAGTCTGTCCCTCCATTGTTATAGTCTGCTGTCTGTCCCTCCTTTGTTGTAGTCTGCTGTCTGTCACTCCTTTGTTGTAGCCTGCTGTCTGTCCCTCCTTTGTTGTAGTCTGCTATCTCTCCTTCTTTTGTTGTAGCCTGCTGTCTGTCACTCCTTTGTTTGTAGTCTGCTGTCTGTCCCTCCGTTGTTGTAGTCTGCTGTCTGTCCCTCCTTTGCTGTAGTCTGCTGTCTGTCACTCCTTTGTTGTAGCCTGCTGTCTGTCACTCCTTTGTTGTAGTCTGCTGTCTGTCACTCCTTTGTTGTAGCCTGCTGTCTGTCCCTGCTTTGTTGTAGTCTGCTGTCTCTCCTTCTTTTTGTTGTAGCCTGCTGTCTCTCCCTCTTTTGTTGTAGCCTGACTGTCTGTCCCTCTTTTGTTTGTAGTCTGCTGTCTGTCCCTCCTTTGTTGTTGTCTGCTGTCACTCCTTCTTTTATTGTAGTCTGCTGTCTGTCCCTCCTTTGTTGTAGTCTGCTGTCATTCCTTCTTTTGTTGTAGCCTACTGTCTGTCCCTCCTTTGTTTGTAGCCTGCTGTCTCTCCCTCCTTTGTTGTAGCCTGCTGTCTGTCCTCCTTTGTTGTAGCCTGCTGTCTCTCCCTCCTTTGTTGTAGCCTGCTGTCTCTCCCTTCTTTGTTGTAGCCTGCTGTCTGTCACTCCTTTGTTGTAGTCTGCTGTCTGTCCCTCCTTTGTTGTAGTCTGCTGTCTGTCCCTCCTTTGTTGTAGCCTGTTGTCTCACCCTCTTTTGTTGTAGCCTGCTGTCTCTCCATCCTTTGTTGTAGCCTGCTGTCTCTCACTCCTTTGTTAGCCTGCTGTCTGTCCCTCCTTTGTTGAGCCTGCTGTCTGTCCCTCCTTTGTTTGTAGCCTGCAGTCTGTCCCTCTTTTGTTGTAGCCTGCTGCCTCTCACTCCTTTGTTGTAGCCTGCTCTCTGTCCCTCCTTTGTTGTGGCCTGCTTGTCTCTCCATCCTTTGTTGTAGCCTGCTGTCTGTCCCTCCTTTGTTGTAGCCTACTGTCTGTCCCTCCTTTGTTGTAGCCTGCTGTCTGTCCCTCCTTTGTTGTAGCCTGCTGTCTGTCCCTCCTTTGTTGTAGCCTGCTGACTGTCCCCACTTTGTTGTAGCCTCTGTCTCTCCTTCTTTGTTGTAGCTGCTGTCTGTCCCTCCTTTGTTGTAGCCTGCTGTCTGTCCCCACTTTGTTGTAGCCTGCTGTCTGTCACTCCTTTGTTTGTAGCCTGCTGTCTTTCCCTCCTTTGTTGTAGCTTGCTGTCTGTCCCTCAGCTTTGTTGTAACCTGCTGTCTGTCCCTCTTTCGTTGTCTCCTGCTGTCTGTCCCTCCTTTGTTTAGCCTGCTGTCTGTCCCTCCTTTGTTGTAGCCTGCTGTCTGTCCTTCTTTGTTGTAGCCTGCTGTCTCTCCCTCCTTTGTTGTAGCCTGCTGTCTGTCACTCCTTTGTTGTAGCTTTGCTGTCTGTCCCTCCTTTGTTGTATTCTGCTGTCTGTCCTTCCTTTGTTGTAGCCTGCTGTCTCTCCTTCCTTTGTTGTAGTCTGCTGTCTCTCCTTCTTTGTTGTAGCCTGCTGTCTCTCCCTCTTTTGTTGTAGCCTGCTGTCTCTCCTTCCTTTGTTGTAGCCTGCTGTCTGTCCCTCCTTTTTGTAGCCTGCTGTCTGTCCTTCCTTTGTTGTAGCCTGCTGTCTGTCCCTCCTTTGTTGTAGTCTGCTGTCTTTCCCCCCCCCACTTTGTTTGTAGCCTGCTGTCTCTCCCTCCTTTGTTGTAGCCTGCTGTCTCTCGCTCCTTTGTTGTAGTCTGCTGTCTGTCCCTCCTTTGTTGTAGCCTGCTGTCTGCCCCTCCTTTGTTGTAGCCTGCTGTCTGTCACTCCTTTGTTGTAGCCTGCTGTCTGTCCCTCCTTTGTTGTAGTCTGCTGTCTCTCCTTCTTTTGTTGTAGCCTGCTGTCTGTCACTCCTTTGTTGTAGTCTGCTGTCTGTCCCTCCGTTGTTGTAGTCTGCTGTCTGTCCCTCCTTTGTTGTAGTCTGCTGTCTGTCACTCCTTTGTTTGTAGCCTGCTGTCTGTCACTCCTTTGTTGTAGTCTGCTGTCTGTCACTCCTTTGTTGTAGCCTGATCTCTGTCCCTGCTTTGTTGTAGTCTGCTGTCTCTCCTTCTTTTGTTGTAGCCTGCTGTCTCTCCCTCTTTTTTTGTAGTCTGCTGTCTGTCCCTCCTTTGTTGTTGTCTGCTGTCTCTCCTCTTTTGTTTGTCTCCTGCTGTCTGTCCCTCCTTTGTTGTAGCCTGCTGTCTGTCCTTCCTTTGTTGTCTCCTGCTGTCTGTCCCTCCTTTGTTGTAGCCTGCTTTCTGTCCTTCCTTTGTTGTAGCCTGCTGTCTCTCCTCTTTTGTTTGTAGCTTGCTGTCTCTCCCTCCTTTGTTGTGGTCTGCTGTCTGTCCCTCCTTTGTTGTAGACTGCTGTCTGTCCCTCCTTTGTTGTAGCCTGCTGTCTGTCCCCACTTTGTTGTAGCCTGCTGTCTGTCACTCCTTTGTTGTAGTCTGCTGTCTGTCCCTCCGATGTTGTAGTCTGCTGTCTGTCCTCCTTTGTTGTAGTCTGCTGTCTGTCACTCCTTTGTTGTAGCCTGCTGTCTGTCACCCCTTTGATGTAGTCTGCTGTCTGTCACTCCTTTGTTGTAGCCTGCTGTCTGTCCCTGCTTTGTTGTAGTCTGCTGTCTCTCCTTCTTTTGTTGTAGCCTGCTGTCTCTCCCTCTTTTGTTGTAGTCTGCTGTCTGTCCCTCCTTTGTTGTTGTCTGCTGTCACTCCTTCTTTTATTGTAGTCTGCTGTCTGTCCCTCCTTTGTTGTAGTCTGCTGTCAGTCCTTCTTTTGTTGTAGCCTACTGTCTGTCCCTCCTTTGTTGTAGCCTGCTGTCTCTCCCTCCTTTGTTGTAGCCTGCTGTCTGTCCTCTCCTTTGTTGTAGCCTGCTGTCTCTCCCTCCTTTGTTGTAGCCTGCTGTTTCTCCCTCTTTTGTTGTAGTCTGCTGTCTGTCCCTCCTTTGTTGTTGTCTGCTGTCACTCCTTCTTTTGTTGTAGCCTGCTGTCTGTCCCTCCTTTGTTGTAGTCTGCTGTCAGTCCTTCTTTTGTTGTAGCCTACTGTCTGTCCCTCCTTTGTTGTAGCCTGCTGTCTGTCCCTCCTTTGTTGTAGCCTGCTGTCTGTCCCTCCTTTGTTGTAGCCTGCTGTCTGTCCTTCCTTTGTTGTAGCCTGCTGTCTCTCCCTCCTTTGTTGTATCCTGCTGTCTGTCACTCCTTTGTTGTAGCCTGCTGTCTGTCCCGCCTTTGTTGTAGCCTGCTGTCTGTCCTTCCTTTGTTGTAGCCTGCTGTCTCTCCCTCCTTTGTTTGTAGTCTGCTGTCTCTCCCTTCTTTTGTTGTAGCCTGCTGTCTCTCCCTCTTTTGTTGTAGTCTGCTGTCTGTCCCTCCTTTGTTGTAGTCTGCTGTCACTCCTTCTTTTGTTGTAGCCTGCTGTCTCTCCCTCTTTTGTTGTAGCCTGCTGTCTGTCCTTCCTTTGTTGTAGCCTGCTGTCTGTCCCTCCTTTTTGTAGCCTGCTGTCTGTCCTTCCTTTGTTGTAGCCTGCTGTCTGTCCCTCCTTTGTTGTAGTCTGCTGTCTTTCCCACTTTGTTGTAGCCTGCTGTCTCTCCTCCTTTGTTGTAGCCTGCTGTCTCTCACTCCTTTGTTGTAGTCTGCTGTCTGTCCCTCCTTTGTTGTAGTCTGCTGTCTCTCCTTCTTTTGTTGTAGCCTGCTGTCTGTCCTCCTTTGTTTGTAGTCTGCTGTCTGTCCCTCCATTGTTGTAGTCTGCTGTCTGTCCCTCCTTTGTTGAAGTCTGCTGTCTGTCACTCCTTTGTTGTAGCCTGCTGTCTGTCCCTCCTTTGTTGTAGCCTGCTGTCTGTCCCTCCTTTGTTGTAGCCTGCTGACTGTCCCCACTTTGTTGTAGCCTGCTGTCTCTCCCTCCTTTGTTGTAGCCTGCTGTCTGTCCCTCCTTTGTTGTAGCCTGCTGTCTCTCCCTCCTTTGTTGTAGCCTGCTGTCTGTCCCTCTTTTGTTGTAGCCTGCTGCCTCTCACTCCTTTGTTGTAGCCTACTGTCTGTCCCCACTTTGTTGTAGCCTGCTGTCTGTCACTCCTTTGTTGTAGTCTGCAGTCTGTCCCTCCATTGTTATAGTCTGCTGTCTGTCCCTCCTTTGTTGTAGTCTGCTGTCTGTCACTCCCTTTGTTGTAGCCTGCTGTCTGTCCCTCCTTTGTTGTAGTCTGCTATCTCTCCTTCTTTTGTTGTAGCCTGCTGTCTGTCACTCCTTTGTTGTAGTCTGCTGTCTGTCCCTCCGTTGTTGTAGTCTGCTGTCTGTCCCTCCTTTGTTGTAGTCTGCTGTCTGTCACTCCTTTGTTGTAGCCTGCTGTCTGTCACTCCTTTGTTGTAGTCTGCTGTCTGTCACTCCTTTGTTGTAGCCTGCTGTCTGTCCCTGCTTTGTTGTAGTCTGCTGTCTCTCCTTCTTTTGTTTGTAGCCTGCTGTCTCTCCCTCTTTTGTTGCAGCCTACTGTCTGTCCCTCCTTTGTTGTAGTCTGCTGTCATTCCTTCTTTTTGTTGTAGCCTACTGTCTGTCCCTCCTTTGTTGTAGCCTGCTGTCTCTCCCTCCTTTGTTGTAGCCTGCTGTCTGTACCTCCTTTGTTGTAGCCTGCTGTCTCTCCTCCTTTGTTGTAGCCTGCTGTCTCTCCTTCTTTGTTGTAGCCTGCTGTCTGTCACTCCTTTGTTGTAGTCTGCTGTCTGTCCCTCCTTTGTTGTAGTCTGCTGTCTGTCCCTCCTTTGTTGTAGCCTGTTGTCTCACCCTCTTTTGTTGTAGCCTGCTGTCTCTCCATCCTTTGTTGTAGCTCTGCTGTCTCTCTACTCCTTTGTTTGTAGCCTGCTGTCTGTCCCTCCTTTGTTGTAGCCTGCTGTCTGTCCCTCCTTTGTTGTAGCCTGCTGTCTGTCCCTCTTTTGTTGTAGCCTGCTGCCTCTCACTCCTTTGTTGTAGCCTGCTCTCTGTCCCTCCTTTGTTGTAGCCTGCTGTCTCTCCCTCCTTTGTTGTAGCCTGCTGTCTGTCCTCCTTTGTTGTAGCCTACTGTCTGTCCCTCCTTTGTTGTAGCCTGCTGTCTGTCCCTCCTTTGTTTGTAGCCTGCTGTCTGTCCCTCCTTTGTTGTAGCCTGCTGACTGTCCCCACTTTGTTGTAGCCTGCTGTCTCTCCTTCTTTGTTGTAGCCTGCTGTCTGTCCTCCGCTTTGTTGTAGCCTGCTGTCTGTCCCTCACTTTGTTGTAGCCTGCTGTCTGTCACTCCTTTGTTGGTAGCCTGCTGTCTTTCCCTCCTTTGTTGTAGCTTGCTGTCTGTCCCTCCTTTGTTGTAACCTGCTGTCTGTCCCTCTTTCGTTGTCTCCTGCTGTCTGTCCCTCCTTTGTTGTAGCTTGCTGTCTGTCCTTCCTTTGTTGTAGCCTGCTGATGTCCCCGACTTTGTTGTAGCCTGCTGTCTCTCCTTCTTTGTTGTAGCCTGCTGTCTGTCCTCCTTTGTTGTAGCCTGCTGTCTGTCCCCACTTTGTTTGTAGCCTGCTGTCTGTCACTCCATTGTTTAGCCTGCTGTCTGTCCCTCCTGTGTTGTAGCTTGCTGTCTGTCCCTCCTTTGTTGTAGGCTGCTGTCTCTCCTCTTTTGTTGTCTCCTGCTGTCTGTCCCTCCTTTGTTGTAGCCTGCTGTCTGTCCCTCCTTTGTTGTAGCCTGCTGTCTGTCCTTCCTTTGTTGTAGCCTGCTGTCTCTCCCTCTTTTGTTGTAGCTTGCTGTCTCTCCCTCCTTTGTTGTAGTCTGCTGTCTGTCCCTCCTTTGTTGTAGACTGCTGTCTGTCCCTCCTTTGTTGTAGCCTGCTGTCTGTCCCCACTTTGTTGTAGCCTGCTGTCTGTCACTCCTTTGTTGTAGTCTGCTGTCTGTCCCTCCTTTGTTGTAGGCTGCTGTCTCTCCCTCTTTTGTTGTCTCCTGCTGTCTGTCCCTCCTTTGTTTGTAGCCTGCTGTCTGTCCCTCCTTTGTTGTAGCCTGCTGTCTGTCCTTCCCTTTGTTTGTAGCCTGCTGTCTCTCCCTCTTTTTGTTGTAGCTTGCTGTCTCTCCCTCCTTTGTTGTAGTCTGCTGTCTGTCCCTCCTTTGTTGTAGACTGCTGTCTGTCCCTCCTTTGTTGCAGCCTGCTGTCTGTCCCCACTTTGTTGTAGCCTGCTGTCTGTCACTCCTTTGTTGTAGTCTGCTGTCTGTCCCTCCGATGTTGTATTCTGCTGTCTGTCCCTCCTTTGTTGTAGTCTGCTGTCTGTCACTCCTTTGTTGTAGCCTGCTGTCTGTCACCCCTTTGTTGTAGTCTGCTGTCTGTCACTCCTTTGTTGTAGCCTGCTGTCTGTCCCTGCTTTGTTGTAGTCTGCTGTCTCTCCTTCTTTTGTTGTAGCCTGCTGTCTCTCCCTCTTTTATTGTAGTCTGCTGTCTGTCCCTCCTTTGTTTGTAGTCTGCTGTCACTCCTTCTTTGTTGCAGCCTACTGTCTGTCCCTCCTTTGTTGTAGCCTGCTGTCTCTCCCTCCTTTGTTGTAGCCTGCTGTCTGTCCCTCCTTTGTTGTAGCCTGCTGTCTCTCCCTCCTTTGTTGTAGTCTGCTGTCTCTCCCTTCTTTGTTGTAGCCTGCTGTCTTTCACTCCTTTGTTGTAGTCTGCTGTCTGTCCCTCCTTTGTTGTAGTCTGCTGTCTGTCTCTCCTTTGTTGTAGCCTGCTGTCTCTCCCTCTTTTGTTGTAGCCTGCTGTTTCTCCTCCTTTGTTGTAGCCTGCTGTCTGTCCCTCCTTTGTTGTAGCCTGCTGTCTGTCCCTCCTTTGTTGTAGCCTGCTGTCTGTCCCTCCTTTGTTGTAGCCTGCTGTCTGTCCTTCCTTTGTTGTAGCCTGCTGTCTCTCCCTCCTTTGTTGTAGCCTGCTGTCTGTCACCTCCTTTGTTGTAGCCTGCTGTCTGTCCCTCCTTTGTTGTAGCCCTGCTGTCTGTCCTTCCTTTGTTGTAGCCTGCTGTCTCTCCCTCCTTTGTTGTAGTCTGCTGTCTCTCCTTCTTTTGTTTGTAGCCTGCTGTCTCTCCCTCTTTTTTGTAGTCTGCTGTCTGTCCCTCCTTTGTTGTAGTCTGCTGTCACTCCTTCTTTTGTTGTAGCCTGCTGTCTCCCTCTTTTGTTGTAGCCTGCTGTCTGTCACTCCTTGTTGTAGCCTGCTGTCTCTCCCCTCCTTTGTTGTAGCCTGCTGTCTGTTCCTCCTTTGTTGTAGCCTGCTGTCTGTCCTTCCTTTGTTGTAGCCTGCTGTCTGTCCCTCCTTTGTTGTAGCCTGCTGTCTGTCCTTCCTTTGTTGTAGCCTGCTGTCTGTCCCTCCTTTGTTGTAGTCTGCTGTCTGTCCCCACTTTGTTGTAGCCTGCTGTCTCTCCCTCCTTTGTTGTAGCCTGCTGTCTCTCACTCCTTTGTTGTAGTCTGCTGTCTGTCCCTCCTTTGTTTGTAGCCTGCTGTCTGCCCCTCCGTTTGTTGTAGTCTGCTGTCTCTCCTTCTTTGTTTGTATAGCCTGCTGTCTGTCCTCCTTTGTTGTAGCCTGCTGTCTGTCCCTCCTTTGTTGTAGTCCGCTGTCTGTCCCTCCTTTGTTGTAGTCTGCTGTCATTCCTTCTTTTGTTGTAGCCTACTGTCTGTCCCTCTTTGTTGTAGCCTTCTGTCTCTCCTCCTTTGTTGTAGACTGCTGTCTGTCCCTCCCTTTGTTGTAGCCTGCTGTCTCTCCCTCCTTTGTTGTAGCCTGCTGTCTCCCCTTCTTTGTTGTAGCCTGCTGTCTGTCACTCCTTTGTTGTAGTCTGCTGTCTGTCCCTCCTTTGTTGTAGTCTGCTGTCTTTCCCTCCTTTGTTGTAGCCTCTTGTCTCTCCCTCTTTTGTTGTAGCCTGCTGTCTCTCCCTCCTTTGTTGTAGCCTGCTGTCTCTCACTCCTTTGTTGTAGCCTGCTGTCTGTCCTCCTTTGTTGTAGCCTGCTGTCTGTCCCTCCTTTGTTGTAGCCTGCTGTCTGTCAATCCTTTGTTGTAGCCTGCTGTCTGTCACTCCTTTGTTGTAGCCTGCTGTCTGTCACTCCTTTGTTGTAGTCTGCTGTCTGTCAATCCTTTGTTGTAGCCTGCTGTCGGTCCCCACTTTGTTGTAGCCTGCTGTCTGTCCCTCCTTTGTTGTAGTCTGCTGTCTGTCCTTCCTTTGTTGTAGCCTGCTGTCTGTCCCTCCTTTGTTGTAGCCTGCTGTCTGTCCTTTTTGTTGTAGCCTGCTGTCTGTCCCTCCTTTCTTGTAGCCTGCTGTCTGTCCCTCCTTTCTTATCGTCTGCTGTCTGTCACTCCTTTGTTGTCGCCTGCTGTCTGTCCCCACTTTGTTGTAGCCTGCTGTCTCTCCCTCCTTTGTTGTCTCCTGCTGTCTGTCCCCCTTTGTTAGTAGCCTGCTGTCTGACACTCCTTTGTTTGTAGCCTGCTGTCTCTCCCTCCTTTGTTTAGCCTGCTGTCTGTCCCTCCTTTGTTGTAGCCTGCTGTCTCTCCGTCCTTTGTTGTAGCCTGCTGTCTGTCCCTCCTTTGTTGTAGCCTGCTGTCTCTCCCTCCTTTGTTGTAGCCTGCTGTCTCTCCCTCCTTTGTTGTAGCCTGCTGTCTCTCCCTCCTTTGTTGTAGCCAGCTGTCTGTCCCTCCTTTGTTGTAGTCTGCTGTCTGTCCCTCCTTTGTTGTAGTCTGCTATCTGTCACTCCTTTGTTGTAGCCTGCTGTCTGTCCCTCCTTTGTTGTAGCCTGCTGTCTGTCCTTCCTTTATTGTAGCCTGCTGTCTCTCCCTCCTTTGTTGTAGCCTGCTGTCTGTCATCCTCCTTTGTTGTAGCCTGCTGTTTGTCCCTCCTTTGTTGTAGCCTGCTGTCTGTCCTTCCTTTGTTGTAGCCTGCTGTCTCTCCCTCCTTTGTTGTAGTCTGCTGTCTCTCCTTCTTTTGTTGTAGCCTGCTGTCTCTCCCTCTTTTGTTGTAGTCTGCTGTCTGTCCCTCCTTTGTTGTAGTCTGCTGTCACTCCTTCTTTTGTTGTAGCCTGCTGTCTCTCCCTCTTTTGTTGTAGCCTGCTGTCTGTCCTTCCTTTGTTGTAGCTGCTGTCTGTCCCTCCTTTGTTGTAGCCTGCTGTCTGTCCTTCCTTTGTTGTAGCCTGCTGTCTGTCCCTCCTTTGTTGTTGTCTGCTGTCTGTCCCCACTTTGTTGTAGCCTGCTGTCTCTCCCTCCTTTGTTGTAGCCTGCTGTCTCTCACTCCTTTGTTGTAGTCTGCTGTCTGTCCCTCCTTTGTTGTAGCCTGCTGTCTGCCCCTCCTTTGTTGTAGCCTGCTGTCTCTCCTTCTTTGTTGTGGCCTGCTGTCTGTCCCTCCTTTGTTTGTAGCCTGCTGTCTGTCCCTCCTTTGTTGTAGTCTGCTGTCTGTCCCTCCTTTGTTGTAGTCTGCTGCTCATTCTTCTTTTGTTGTAGCCTACTGTCTGTCCCTCCTTTGTTGCAGCCTGCTGTCTCTCCCTCCTTTTTGTAGCCTGCTGTCTCTCCGTCCTTTGTTGTAGCCTGCTGTCTGTCCTCCTTTGTTGTGCCTGCTGTCTCTCCCTCCTTTGTTGTAGCCTGCTGTCTCTCCCTCCTTTGTTGTAGCCTGCTGTCTCTCCCTCCTTTGTTGTAGCTAGCTGTGTGTCCCTCCTTTGTTGTAGTCTGCTGTCTGTCCCTCCTTTGTTGTAGTCTGCTGTCTGTCTCTCCATCTTTGTTTGTAGCCTGCTGTCTCTCCCTCCTTTGTTGTAGCCTGCTGTTTCTCCCTCCTTTGTTGAGCCTGCTGTCTGTCCTCCTTTGTTGTATGCCTGCTGTCTGTCCTCCTTTGTTGTAGCCTGCTGTCTGTCCCTCCTTTGTTGTAGCCTGCTGTCTGTCACTCCTTTGTTGTAGCCTGCTGTCTGTCCCTCCTTTGTTGTAGCCTGCTGTCTGTCCTTCCTTTTTGTAGCCTGCTGTCTCTCCCTCCTTTGTTGTAGTCTGCTGTCTCTCCTTCTTTTGTTGTAGCCTGCTGTCTCTCCCTCTTTTGTTGTAGTCTGCTGTCTGTCCCTCCTTTGTTGTAGTCTGCTGTCACTCTTCTTTTGTTGTAGCCTGCTTGTCTCTCCCTCTCTTTGATTGTAGCCTGCTGTCTGTCATTTCTTTGTTGTAGCCTGCTGTCTCTCCCTCCTTTGTTGTAGCCTGCTGTCTGTTCCTCCTTTGTTGTAGCCTGCTGTCTGTCCTTCCTTTGTTGTAGCCTGCTGTCTGTCCCTCCTTTGTTTGTAGCCTGCTGTCTGACCTTCCTTTGTTGTAGCCTGCTGTCTGTCCCTCCTTTGTTGTAGTCTGCTGTCTGTCCCCACTTTGTTGTAGCCTGCTGTCTCTCCCTCCTTTGTTGTAGCCTGCTGTCTCTCACTCCTTTGTTAGTCTGCTGTCTGTCCCTCCTTTGTTGTAGCCTGCTGTCTGCCCCTCCTTTGTTGTAGCCTGCTGTCTCTCCTTCTTTTTTGTAGCCTGCTGTCTGTCCCTCCTTTGTTGTAGCCTGCTGTCTGTCCCTCCTTTGTTTGTAGTCTGCTGTCTGTCCCTCCTTTGTTGTAGTCTGCTGTCATTCCTTCTTTTGTTGTAGCCTACTGTCTGTCCCTCTTTTGTGCTGCTGTCTCTCCCTCCTTTGTTGTAGACTGCTGTCTGTCCCTCCTTTGTTGTAGCCTGCTGTCTCTCCCTCCCTTTGTTGTAGCCTGCTGTCTCTCCTTCTTTGTTTGTAGCTGCTGTCTGTCATTCCTTTGTTGTAGTCTGCTGTCTGTCCCTCCTGTTGTAGTCTGCTGTCTGTCCCTCCTTTGTTGTAGCCTGTTGTCTCTCCCTCTTTTGTTTAGCCTGCTGTCTCTCCCTCCTTTGTTGTAGCCTGCTGTCTCTCACTCCCTTTGTTGTAGCCTGCTGTCTGTCCCTCCTTTGTTGTAGCCTGCTGTCTGTCCCTCCTTTGTTGTAGCCTGCTGTCTGTCCTCCTTTGTTTGTAGCCTGCTGTCTGTCACTCCTTTGTTGTAGCCTGCTGTCTGTCACTCCTTTGTTGTAGTCTGCTGTCTGTCAATCCTTTGTTTGTAGCCTGCTGTCGGTCCCCACTTTGTTGTAGCCTGCTGTCTGTCCCTCCTTTGTTGTAGTCTGCTGTCTGTCCTCCTGTTGATAGCCTGCTGTCTGTCCCTCCTTTGTTGTAGCCTGCTGTCTCGTCCTTCTTTGTTGGCCTGCTGTCTGTCCCCCTTCTTGAGCCTGCTTGTCTGTCCTCCTTTCTTGTCGTCTGCTGTCTGTCCACTTCTTTTGTTGTCGCCTGCTGTCTGTCCCCACTTTGTTGTAGCTTGCTGTCTCTCCCTCCTTTCGAGTTTGTCTCCTGCTGTCTGTCCCCCTTTGTTGAGCTTGCTGTCTGACACTCTTTGTAGCCTGCTGTCTCTTTCCTTTGTTGTAGCCTGCTGTCTGTCCCTCCTTTGTTGTAGCCTGCTGTCTCTCCGTCCTTTTTGTATTGCTGTCTGTCCCTCCTTTGTTGTAGCCTGCTGTCTCTCTCCTTTGTTGTAGCTTGCTGTCTCTCCTCTTTGTTGTAGCCTGCTGTCTTTACTCCTTTGTTGGAGCCAGCTGTCTGTCCCTCCTTTGTTGTAGTCTGCTGTCTGTCCCTCCTTTGTTGTAGTCTGCTATCTTATCTTTGTTGAGCGTTCTACGTCTGTCCTCCTGTTGAGTTTGCGGTCTAAGTCCTCTTCGCTGTTGCGCTGTCTTCTTGTTTGTAGCCGCGTCTGTATCCTTTGTTTGTGGTTTGTTATCTGTCTCTCCTTTGTTTTTGTCTGTCCTTCCTTTGTTGTAGCTTAGCTGTCTCTCCCTCTTTTTGAGCGTCTGCTGTCTCTCTCTTCTTTTTTTGTAGCCTGCGTCTCTCCTCTTTTCGTTGTGTGCCTGTCTCCTCCTTCCCCGTTGCAGTCTGCTGTCACTCCTTCTTTTGTTGTAGCCTGTTGTCTCTCACTCTCTTTTTTGTAGCCTGCTGTCTGTCCTTCTTTTTTTGTAGCCTGCTGTCTGTCCCTCCTTTATTGTAGCCTGCTGTTGTCTTTTCTGTCTGTCCTTCGGTTGTGTTGTCTACTTTGATCTAGCTTGCTGTCTTTCCTTGGGAGTTGTGGTTGTTGTCTCTTACTCTTTGTTGTAGTCTGTTGTCTGTCCTCCTTTAGCAGCTGTTTGTCTGTCTTTTGTTGTAGCCTGCTGTCTTCCTTTTCGATGCAGCCTGCTGTCTGTCCCTCTTTGGTTTGTGTTGTTCCTGTAGTCTGCTGTCTGTCCCCGGTTCGTTATGTTTTTTGTTGTAGCATACTGCTGCTATTTTTTTCGTTTCCTGATGTTCTCGTTTTGTTGTAGCTCTCTGTTTGTCCCTTTTTGTTTGTGCTGTCCCTTCTCCTTAATTGTAGCTTGCTGTCTTCCTTCCTTTGTTGAGCCTGTTGTCTCTCTTCCTTTGCTAGTAGCCAGCTGTCTGTCCTTTGGGTCTGCTGTCTGTTCTTTGAGTAGTTGTTCTGTCTTACCTTTGTTGTAGCCTTTTGCTGTCTGTCCCTTTTGTTGTGCCTGCTGTCTGTCCGTCTTGTTAGTGCTGTTTCCCTCCCCTCATGTAGCTTACTTCACGTCTGTCACCTTTGTTGTAGCTTTGCTGTCTGTCCCTTGTTGTAGCAGCTGCTGTCTGTCCGCCCTTTGTATTCCTGTTGTCTTTTTGTAGTCTTGTTCTTTTTTGTTGTAGCCTGTTTTCTTTTTGTTTAGTCTGCTGTCTGTCCTTCCTTAATTGTAGTCTGTCTGTCACTCCATCTGTGTATTGTTCTCTCCTCTTTTTATTAGTAGCTGCTGTCTGTCCCTACTTTTTCTCCTTTAGCAAGTCTGTTGTCTGTCCGTCGCTTGTTAAACTCCTAGTCTGTCCCTCCTGAGTTGTGAGCAGTTGTCTGTGTCTGTCCCTATGTGTAGCTTTCTTTCCCTCTTTGTTTGTAGCTGGCTGTCTCTTACTCGATGTAGTCTGTTTGTCCCGCTTTGTGTAGCCTCTTCTGTAGCACAGCTTGTTTTTCTTCGAGTTGGAGTTCCTGTCTGTCCCTCCTTTGTTGTAGCTGCACATGTCTGTCCTTCGATGTAGCGTTGCTGGTCTGTCCTCTTTGTTGTAGTCTGCTGTTATTTTTTTTACAGCTTACTGTCTGTCCCTCGTTGTAGCAGCTTTTTCCCTTTTGTTGTAGCTGTGTCTGTCCCTCCTTTGTTTCTTGTAGCCTCTCTGATGTAGCCTGTGTCTTCCTTTGTTGTAGTCTGTTGTTGTGAAGTTGCTGTCTGTCCCTCCGAGCAGTTTGCATAGGTTCATCCTTTCGAAAGATGTTGTCTATCCCTTCGAGCAGTATGTTGTCCTCCCGAGCAGGGCTGTCCCTCCCTCGAGCACAGCCTTGTTGCTGTTTCTTTATGTTGTAGCTGCTGTCTGTCCCTCCTTTGTTGTAGCCTGTGTCTGTGTTGTAGCCTGCTGTCTGTCCCCCGCGAGAGTTTCCCGGATACGTTTTGCAGCGTTTGTTCTTTCAGTGAAGCTGCTGTCTGTCTTCTAGTTTTTGTCACATTTCCTTTGTTGTAGCAGGGAGCTGTGTCTGTCCTCTTTTGTTGTAGCCTGCTGTCTGTCTTACTTATTAGCCTCTTGCTTGTTCCTCTCCTCCTTTAGCTCTAGTCTGTCTGTCCTTCTTTTTGTAGCCTGCTGTCTGCCTTTTTTGTAGTCTGTGTCTGTCCTTCCTTGATGTGGTAGTTCTGTCTCCAGCAGCTTGTCTTCCGACGGCCGTGTTTGACGAGTAGCCTGTGTTGTAGCCTGCTGTGTCTTCCTCCCTATGTTGAGGCCTAGCTGTCTGTTCCCCCTTTCGAGTTGTAGCCTTCTGTCTGTCCTTCTTTTGGAGCTTGCTGTCTGTTCTTTGTTGTGGCTTCTGTCTGTCCTTCGAGCAGTTTTGTAGCCTGCTGTTGTCGTGAGTTCCTGGTCTTCTTTGTTAGTACTTGTCTCCCTTTTTGTAGCTTGCTGTCTTTCACTCTTGCTGTAGTCTGCTGTCTGTCCCTCCTTTGTTGTAGCTTGCTGTCTGTCCCTCTTTTGATGTAGCTTCGCTGTCTCTTTTTGTTGTAGCCTCTGTCTGTCACCTTTAGTCTTCTGTTCTTGTGTTTAGTCTGCTGTCTGTCCCTTCCTTTGTTGTAGTTCATGTCATTCTTTTTTCGAGCAGCTATTGTTCATCCTCTTTCCTTGTTGTAGCTTCGTTGTCTTTCCTCTCCCTTGTTGTAGACTGCTGTCTGTCCCTCCTTTGTTGTAGCCTGCTGTCTCTTCCTCTTCCTTTGCTGTAGCCTGCTGTCTCCTTCTCGAGCAGTTTGCTGTCTGTCACCTTTGTTGTAGTCTGTCTGTCCTCTTTATTAGTTCTCATGTCTGTCCTCTCGAGCAGCTTCCTGTTGTTCCTTAGAGCAGATTTCGTTGTCTTTCTCCTCTCGAGTTGTATTTTGCTGTCTTCAATCGTTTGTTAAAAAATGTTGTCTGTCCTCCTTATTTGTATTTTGCTGTCTGTCCTCCTTTGTTGTAGCTTGTTGTCTGTTACCTTTTGAGCAGCTCTGTTGTCTGTTTACTCCTTGAGTTGTAGTTTCATGTCTGTCACTTCCTTTGTTAAGCTCCGCTGGTTCAATAATCCTTTGCCAGCTCTGCTGTCGGGTCCCTGACTTTGTTGTAGCCTGCTGTCTGTCCTCCTTTGCTGTAGTTTCGGTCTGTCCTTCTTTGCTAAGCTCGCTGTCTGTCCCTCTTTGTTGTAGCTGTCTGACACTTTGCTGTAGCTTGCTGTCTTTCTCTCTTTGTTAAGGCTTGCTGTCTGTCCCTCCTTTGTTGCAGCCTGCTGTCTCTTCCGTTCTTTGTTGTAGCCTGTCTGTCCCCTTCTTGTTGTAGCTTGCTGTCTCTCCCTCTCGTTGTAGCTCGTTGTCTCTTCCTCTTTGTTAAGCCTCTCTGTTGTCTCTCTTCCTCTCTTGTTGTAGCTAGTTGTCTGTCTTTCCGAGCAGGTTCCGTTGTCTGTCCCTTGTTGTAGTCTACGATTAGTCACTCTTTTGTTGTAGTTTGGGTCTTGTCCTTTCCTTTGTTAAGCTTCTGTTGTCTGTCCTTCCTTTGTTGTAGCTGTCTTCTTCCTCTTGTTGTAGCCTGTCTGTCGTTTGTTAAGCTTGCTGTCTGTCTTTCCGAGCAGCTTTCATATCCATCCTCCGAGCAGCTTGTCCTCCTCCTTTATTGTAGGTCTGCTGTCTCTCCTTCGTTTGTTAAACCCTTCCGCTTGTCTCTCTCCTCTTTACGGTCTGTCTGTCCCTTCCTTTGTTGTAGTCTGTTTTGACCTTTCTTTTTGTTGTAGCTCTGCTGTCTTTCCCCGGAGTTAGGAAGCTCTGTTGTCTGTCCCTTCTTGTTGTAGCCTGTCTGTCCTTTGTTATAGCTGTCTGTTGATAGCTTCTGTTGTTTTGTTGT
>NW_025549595.1:0-9841 GCF_905237065.1 Salmo salar | reverse complement strand
TCTGTCCCTCGATGTTGTAGTCTGCTGTCTGTCCCTCCTTTGTTTGTGGTCTGCTGTCTCCCTCCTTTGTTGTAGCCTGCTGTCTCTCCCTCCTTTGTTTGTAGCCTGCTGTCTGTCCCTCCTTTGTTTTAGCCTGCTGTCTCTCCCTCCTTTGTTTGGCAATATGGCTGTCTCTCCATGCTTTATTTGTGGCCTGCTGTCTTTCACTCCTTTGTTGTGATCTGCTGTCTGTCCTCCAACTGTTGCCAGTCTCTGCTGTCTGTCTCTCCTTTATTTGTAGCCTGCTGTCTCTCCCTCTTTTATTTTGCCACCTACTGTTTCTCCCTCCTTTGTGTTGTAGCCTGCTGTCTGTCACTCCTTTGTTGTAGCCTGCTGTCTGATATTCCCTCTTTTGTTGTAGCAGCCTGCTGTCTGTCCCTCCTTTGTTTGTGGCCTGCTGTCTGTTATTCCCTGTTTGCAGCCTGCTGTCTCTCCCTCCTTTGTTGTGGCCTGCTGTCTGTCACTCCTTTGTTGTAGCCTGCTGTCTGTCCCTCATTTGTTTGCCTGCTGTCTGTCCTTCCTTTGTTTGTAGCCTGCTGTCTCTCCCTCCTTTGTTGTAATCTGCTGTCTCTCCTTCTTTTATTGGCGCCTCTGTCTCTCCCTCTTTTGTTTGGCAGCCTCTTTAATTCCTTTTTGTTTGTAGCCTGCTTTCTGTCCCTCCTTTTTGTGAGCCTGCCAATCTGTCCTTCCTTTGTTTAGCCTGCTGTCTGTCCCTCCTTTGTTCAGTCCACTGTCTCTCCTTCTTTTGTTGTACCTGCTGTCCTGTCACTCCTTTGTTGCTTATCTCTGTCTGTCCCTCCGTTGTTTGTAGTCTGCTGTCTGTCCCTCCTTTGTTTGTAGTCTGCTGTCTGTCACTCCTTTGTTGTACAGCCTGCTGTCTGTCCTCCTTCCTGTTGTCAGTCTGCTGTCTCTCCCTCCTTTGTTTGTAGCCTGCTGTCTGTCCCTCTTTTGTTTGTAGCCTGCTGCCTCTCACTCCTTTGTTGTAGCCTGCTGTCTCTCCCTTCTTTGTTGTAGCCTGCTGTCTTTCACTCCTTTGTTGTGATCTGCTGTCTGTCCCTCCTTTGTTGTGGATCTGCTGTCTGTCTCTCCTTTTTGTCAGCCTGTCTCTCCCTCTTTTGTTTATTTTCTCCCTCTCTATTTGTATTATAGCCTTGTCTGTCACTCCTTTGTGATACAGATCTTTCCATCCTCCTTTATATACATCTTCCCTCATTTTTGTAACACTGCTTTCTGTCCTTCGCTTTTTGTCTGCTGTCTCCATCCTCCTTGTTTTACCTGCTAACAATCTGTCCCTCCTTTGTTGTTTTCTAACGTCTGTCCCTCGTTTGTTTGTATTCTGCTGTCTGTCCTTCCTTTGTTGCGGCCTGCTGTCTCTCTCCTTCCTTTATTTGTAGTCTGCTGTCTCTCCTTCTTTTATTTGTAGCCTGCTGTCTCTCCCTCTTTTGTTTTAGTCTGCTGTCTGTCCCTCCTTTGTTGTAATCTGCTCATCCTTCTTTTGTTTAGTAAGCTGCTGTCTCCTCCCTCTTTTTGTTGTCACCTGCTGTCTGTTTTCCTTTGTTTGTGACCTGCTGTCTGTCCCTCCTTTTTGTAACAGCCTGCTGTCTGTCCTTCCTTTGTTTGTAGCCTGCTATCTGTCCCTCCTTTATTTGTAGTCTGCTGTCTTTCCCCACTTTGTTGTACCTGCTGTCTCTCCACTCCTTTGTTTTACTGCTGTCTCTCACTCCTTTGTTGTCGATCTGCTGTCTGTCCCTCCTTTATTTGTACTTGTTCCTTCTTCTCTCCTTCTTGTTGTAGCCTGCTTTGTCTTCCTTTATTTCTCTTTCTGCTGTCTGTCCCTCCTTTGTTGTAGTCTGCTGTCTCTCCTTCTTTTGTTCCTTGCCTGCTATCTATCACTCCTTTGTTTTAGTCTGCTGTCTGTCCCTCCGTTGTTTATGTAGTCTGCTGTCTGTCCCTCCTTTATTTGTAATCTGCTGTCTGTCACTCCTTTGTTGCCAGCCTGCTGTCCTGTCACTCCTTTATTTGTAGTCTGCTGTCTGTCACTCCTTTGCATTGTAGCCTGATCTCTGTCCCTCTTTGTTTGTAATCTGCTGTCTCTCCTTCTTTTGTTTGCTTAGCCTGCTGTCTCTCCCTCTTTTTTGTAGTCTGCTGTCTGTCCCTCCTTTGTTGTTTCTGCTGTCTCTCCCTCTTTTGTTGTCCTCCTGCTGTCTGTCCCTCCTTTGTTTCCTGCTGTCTATCCTTCAACATTTGATATCTCGTGTCTGTCCCTCCTTTGTTTGTAGCCTGCTTTCTGTCCTTCCTTTGCTTTGTAGCCTGCTGTCTCTCCCTCTTTTGTTGTAGCTTGCTGTCTCTCCCTCCTTTGTTGTCAGTCTGCTGTCTGTCCCTCCTTTGTTGTAGACTGCTTTTCCCTCTTTTTTGTCTGCTGTCTGTCCCCACTTTGTTGTAGCCTGCTGTCTAATCACTCCTTTGTTTGTAGTCTGCTGTCTGTCCCTCCGAGTGTTGTAGTCTGCTGTCTGTCCCTCCTTTGTTGTAGTCTGCTGCTGTCTGTCCTCCTTTGCATTGCTGCCTACTGTCCTGTCACTTGTGATGTATCTCTGTCTCTCTTTTTCCTGCTTCTGTCCCTGCTTTGTTGTAATCTGCTGTCTCTCCTTCTTTTGTTTGTAGCCTGCTGTCTCTCCCTCTTTTGTTGTAGTCTGCTGTCTGTCCCTCCTTTGTTTGTTGTCTGCTTCCTCCTTCTTTCCTATTCTTCTTACTGTCCCTCCTTTATTTGTAGTCTGCTGTCAGGGTCCTTCCTTTTTTTGTAGCCTACTGTCTGTCCCTCCTTCTGTTTGCTCTGGCCTGTCTCTCCCTCCTTCTTTTCCTGCTGTCTGTCCCTCCTTTGTTTCCTTTGCTGTCTCTCCACTCTGTTTGTTGTAGCCTTATAACTGTTTCTCCCTCTTTTATTTGTAATCTGCTGTCTGTCCCTCCTTTGTTTGTTGTCTGCTGTCACTCCTTCTTTTATTGTAGTCTGCTGTCTGTCCCTCCTTTGTTTGTAGCCTGCTGTCTGTCCACTCACTTTGTTGTTTGTCTGCTTCCTCCTTCTTTTTTAGTGGGTCTGCTGTCTGTCCCTCCTTTGTTGTAGCCTGCTATCTCTCCCTCCATTTGTTGTAATCTATGTCTATCACTCCTTTGTTTTGCTACTATCTCTCCTTTTTGTAGCTTTTTATCCTTTTTTTTTTCCTTTTCTTCCTTTGTTTGTTGTCTGCTATCTCTCTTACTTTTGTTGTACTGCTTTCTCTCCCTCTTTTTTGTGAGTCTGCTGTCTGTCCCTCCTATTGTAGCCTGCTGTCTCTCACTCCTTTGTTGCAGCCTGCTGTCTGTCCCTCCTTTGTCTGTACCTGTGTCTATCTCTTTGTTATGCCTTCTGTCTGTCTCTCCTTTGTTGTAGCCTGCTGTCTGTCCCTCCTTTGTTGTAGTTCTGCTGTCTATCACTCCTTTGTTGTGCCTGCAGTCTCTCTTCTTTTTTTGTAGCTCTGTGTGTCCCTCTTTTTTACCCTCTGTCTCTCCCTCCTTTGTTGTCGGCCTGCTGTCTCTCACTCCTTTGTTTGTGATCTGCTGTCTGTCCCTCCTTTTTGTCCTGCTACTCTGCCCCTCCTTTGTTTGTAGCCTGCTGTCTCTCTTCTTTTGTTTAGGCTGCTGTCTCTCCTCCTTTTTTTCTACTGTTACTCCCTTCTTTGTTGTAGCCTACTGTCTGTCCCTCCTTTGTTCGTGGCCTGCTGTCTGTCCCTCCTTTGTTTGCCTTATCTGTCTTCCTCTTTGTTGTAGCCTGCTTCTCCTTTGTTTGTAGCCTCCTATCTGTCCCCCTCCTTTGTTTACCTGCTGTCTATCCCTCTTTTTGTTGCAGCCTGCTATAACTCTCCCTCCTTTTTTTTTCTTCCCTCCTTTGTTGTAGTACTCTTTTTTTTCCTCTATTTTTTTTGTCCTCTTTTCCCCACTTTGTTTAACCAACACTCTTCCCCCTTTGTTTGACCTTGTCTTTTTTTTTCTGCATTCTTTCCCTCACTATTGTTTGGCTTGCTGTCTGTCCCTCTTTGTTGTCTGCTATCTATCATCCTCTTTTGTTCGTCTCCTGCTTCTGTCCCTTTTTTTTACCTGTTCTGTCCTTCCTTTGTTTGTCCTGCTGATTATCCCCACTTTGTTTGTGCCTGTGTCTCTCTTCTTTGTTTCTAACCTACTGTCTGTCCTTTTTATTCTGCTCTTTGATCCCCACTTTTTGTCTTATTCTTTATGTTTTTCTTCTCTGTGTTGTGCAGTCTTCCCTCCTTTGTTTAGCTCTTCCTCTTTTTTGTCTCCTGCTGTCTGTCCCTCTTTGTTGTTCTCTTCTTTTTGTTTCCTCCTGCTGTCTGTCCCTCCTTTGATTGTACTGCTGATCATGTCCCTCCATTTGTTGTAACCTGCTGTCTATCCCCCTTTGTTTGTGGCTGCTGTCTTCACTCCTTTGATGTAGTGGTTGCTGTCTCTCACTCTTTTTTTTTCAGCCTACTTCTCCATCCTTTGTTTAGTCTTTGCTGTCTGTCACTCTTTGTTGTAGCCTGCTGTCTGTCCCTGCTTTGTTTAGTCTGCTGTCTCTCCCTTCTTTTGTTGCAGCCTGCTGTCTCTCCCTCTTTTGTTGTAGTCTGCTATCTGTCCCTCCTTTGTTTGTAGTCTGCTGTGCTCTCACTCCTTTGTTGCAGCCTGCTGTCTGTCCCTCCTTTATTTCACTCTTCTCTTCTTTTTTCCTCTGTCTCTCCTCTTTTTGTACCTCTTTCCTTCTTTGTTTAGCCTCTTCTTCCTCCTTTATTTGTAATCTGCTGTCTTCCCTCTTTGTTTATGATCTGCTGTCTGTCCCTCCTTTGTTGTAGCCTGTTGTCTCTCCCTCTTTTGTTTGTACTTTATCTCTCCCTCGCGTTTGTTTACCTGCTGTCTCTCCTCCTTTGTTGCAGTGCTTCTGTCCCTCCTTTGTTGAATTATCTTCCTTTGTTGTCCTTCTCTTTTATCTCTCTCTCTTTTGTGTTCTATCTTCCTCTTTTTTTTTTCTCTTTTTTCTGCTGTCTGTCTCTTTTTGTACCTACTGTCTGTCCATCCTTTATGTTTGTATCCTAACTGTCTTCCTCCTTTTTCTCTTTTCCTTTTTGTTTGCTACTTTCCCCCTTTGTTTTCTCTATCTTCTTGTTTGTTTCTTATTTCCTTTTGTGCCTTCTATTTTTACATTATCTTCCATCCTGTCTGATTGTGGCTTGCTGTCTGTCCATCCTCTGTTTTAACCTGCTGTCTGTCTCTTTTGATAATCTTTTCTTTCTCTCACTTTGTTTTTTACTATCCCTTTTTTCCTGCTTCTCATCCTTAACTTTGTAATGCCTGCTATCTGTCCCTTTTGTTGTCGCCTCTGTCTGTCCCTCTTTGTTTGTGCCTGCTTAATCTGTCCTCCATTGTTGTAGCCTGCTTACTGTCCTCCTTGTTGCTTTGATCTTCCCTCCTTTGTTGTCTGCTGTCTCCCTCTTTTGTTATCTCCTGCTCATCTTCCACTCTTTTTTCCTGCTCGTCTTCCTTCCTTTGTTTGTGTCCTCTTTATCGTTTTGTTGTACCCTGCTTTCTATCCTTCTGTGTTGCAGCCATGCTGTCTCTCCTTTTTGTTTCGGCTTGCTGTCTCTCCCTCCTTTGTTTAGTCTGCTGTCTGTCCCTCCTTTGTTGTTACTGCTATTTCCCTCCTTTATTGTAACCTGCTGTCTGTCCCCACTTTGTTGTACCTGCTATCTATCACTCCTTTGTTTGTGAATCTGCTGTCTGTCCCTCCGATGTTGTAGTCTGCTGTCTGTCCCTCCTTTGTTGTAGTCTGCTATCTATCTCTCCTTTGTTTATGCTGTCTGTCCCTGCTTTGTTTGTATCTTCTCTCTTTCTTTTTTTACCTCTTCTCTCCCTCTTTTGTTGTAGTCTGCGTCTGTCCCTCCTTTGTTTGTTTGTCTGCTGTCACTCCAGCTTCTTTTATTGTAGTCTGCTGTCTGTCCCTCCTTTGTTTAGTCTGCTGTCAGTCCTTCTTTTGTTGTAGCCTGCTGTCTTTCCCTCCTTTGTTGCAGCCTGCTGTCTCTCCCTCCTTTGTTGCAGCCTGCTGTCTCTCCCTCCTTTGTTTAGCCTGCTGTCTATCCCTCCTTTATTGTAGCCTGCTGTCTCCTCCCTCCTTTATATTTTTGTGGCCTGCTGTCTCTCCCTTCTTTGTTGTAGCCTGCTGTCTTTCACTCCTTTGTTGTAGTCTGCTGTCTGTCCCTCCTTTGTTGTAGTCTCTGTCTTCTCTCTTTGTTAGCACTGCTTGTCCTCTCCCTCTTTTGTTGTAGCCTGCTGTTTCTCCACTCTTTGTTTTACTGCTTCTGTCACTCCTTTGTTTTAACTGTGTCTGCAATCCCTCCTTTGTTGTTCCTGCTGTCTGTCCCTCCTTTGTTTGTAATACCTGCTGTCTGTCCTTCCTTTGTTCTAGTATAACTATCTCTCCTCCTTTGTTTGTGGCCATAACATCTTATAATCATCCTTTGTTTGTCCTGCTGTCTGTCCCTCTTTATTTGTAGCCTGCTTTTAATCTGTCCTTCCTTTGTTGTATCCTGCTATCTCTCCCTCCTTTGTTTGTAATCTGCTGTCTCTCCTTCTTTTGTTGTAACTGCTGTCTCTCTCCCTCTTTGTTTGTAGCCTGCTGTCTGTCCTTCCTTTGTTGTACTGCTTAATCTGTCCCTCCTTTTTTGTATTACCTGCTGTCTGTCCTTCCTTTGTTGCAACCTGCTGTCTGTCCCTCCTTTGTTGTGAGTCTGCTGTCCTCTCCTTCTTTTGTTGTAGCCTGCTGTCTGTCACTCCTTTATTTTAGTCTGCTGTCTGTCCCTCCGTTGTTGTAGTCTGCTGTCTGTCCCTCCTTTGTTGTAATCTGCTGTCTGTCCTTTTTAGCCTGCTGTCTGTCACTCCTTTGTTGTAGTCTGCTGTCTCTCCCTCCTTTGTTGCAGCCTGCTGTCTGTCCCTCTTTTGTTTGTGGCCTGCTGCCTCTCACTCCTTTGTTTGTAGCCTGCTGTCTCTCCCTTCTTTGTTGTAGCCTGCTGTCTTTCAACTCCTTTGTTGTGATCTGCTGTCTGTCCCTCCTTTGTTGTAATCTCTGTCTTCTCTCCTTTGTTTACTGCTGTCTCTCCCTCTTTTGTTTGTAGCCTGCTGTTTCTCCCTCCTTTGATTTATGGCCATAAACCATCTGTCATCTTTTACTGCTATCTGTCCCTCGCTTTGTTGTAGTCTGCTGTCTGTCCTTTTGTTTGTATCCTAACTATCTGAATCCTTCCTTTGTTGAATCCTTCCTGCTGTCTCTCCACTCCTTTGTTTGCACCTTCTAACGTCTATCCCACTCCTTTGTTGTAGCCTGCTGTCTGTCCCTCCTTTGTTGTATTCTGCTGTCTGTCGCCTATGTTGTAGCCTGCTGTCTCTCCTTCCTTTATTTGCAGTCTGCTGTCTCTCCAGCCCCTGGCACTTTGTAGCCTGCTGTCTCTCCCTCTTTTGTTGTGATCTGCTGTCTGTCCCTCCTTTTGTTGTAGTCTGCTGTCCTCCTTCTTTTGTTGTAGCCTGCTGTCTGTCCTTCCTTTGTTGTAGTCTGTTCTCTCCTTCTTTTTATTTGTAACCTGCTGTCTCTCCCTCTTTTGTTTGTAGTCTGCTGTCTGTCCCTCCTTTGTTTGTAGTCTGCTGTCTGTCCCTCTTATTTATGATCTGCTGTCTGTCCTCCTTTGTTTGTGAGTCTGCTGTCTGTCACTCCTCCTTTATTTGTAGCCTGCTGTCTGTCCTCCTTTGTTGTAGTCTGCTGTCTATCACTCCTTTATTTGTAGCCTGATCTCTGTCCCTGCTTTGTTGTAGTCTGTTGTCTCTCCTTCTTTTGTTGCTTGGCCTGCTGTCTACCTCTTTTTTTTGTAGTCTGCTGTCTGTCCCTCCTTTGTTGTTGTCTGCTGTCTCTCCTCTTTTGTTGTCTCCTTACTGTCTGTCCCTCCTTTGTTTGTGACCTGCTGTCTGTCCTTCCTTTGTTGTCTCCTGCTGTCTGTCCACTCCCTTTGTTGTAGCCTGCTTTCTGTCCTTCCTTTGTTTGTAGCAGCCTGCTGTCTCTCCCTCTTTTGTTTGTAGCTTGCTGTCCTCTCCCTCCTTTGTTGCTGATCTGCTGTCTGGCCCTCCTTTGTTGTAGACTGCTGTCTGTCCCTCCTTTATTTGTAATGCTGTCTGTCCCCAGTTTGTTTTGTAGCCTGCTGTCTGTCCTCCTTTATTTGTGCTTTTCTGTCCCTCCGATGTTGTAGTCTGCTGTCTGTCCCTCCCCTTTGTTGCTTAGTCTGCTGTCTGTCCCACTCTTTGTTGCCTTCTGCTGTCTGTCACCCCTTTGATATGATCTGCTGTCTGTCACTCCTTTGTTTGTAGCCTGCTGCGTCTGTCCCTCTTTTGTGTAGTCTGCTGTCTGTCCCTCCTTTGTTTGTTGTCTTTAACAATATCCTTCTTTTATTGTTAGCAGATCACTGTCTGTCCCTCCTTTGTTGTAGTCTGCTGTCAGTCCTTCTTTATTTAGCCTACTGTCTCTGTCCTCCTTTGTTGTAGCCTGCTGTCTCTCCCTCCTTTGTTTGTAGCCTGCTGTCTGTCCCTCCTTTATTTGTAGCCTACTGTCTCTCCCTCCTTTATTTGTAGCCTGCTGTTTCTCCCTCTTTTGTTGTAGTCTGCTGTCTGTCCATCAGCTTTGTTTGTTGTCTGCTGTCCTCCTTCTTTTATTGTAGTCTGCTGTCTGTCCACTCCTTTGTTGTAGCCTGCTGTCCTCCTTCTTTTGTTTGTAGTCTGCTGTCTGTCTATTTTGTTGCTTAGTCTGCTGTCAGTCCTTCTTTGTTTGTACCTATCCTCCCTCCTTTACATTGTAGCCTGCTGTCTAGTCCCTCCTTTGTGTAGCCTGCTGTCTGTCCCTCCTTTATTTGGCAACCTGCTGTCTGTCCTTCCTTTGTTGTGGCCTGCTGTCTCTCCCTCCTTTGTTGTAATCCTGCTGTCTCTGTCACTCCTTTGTTGTGGCAGCCTGCTGTCTGTCCCGCCTTTGTTGTAGCCTGCTGTCTGTCCTTCCTTTATTTATGCTGCATCCTCTTCTCTCCCTCCTTTGTTGTAATCTGCTGTCTCTCCTTCTTTTGTTTGTAGCCTGCTTTCTCCTCCCTCTTTGTTGTGATCTGCTGTCTGTCCCTCCTTCGATTTTGTGAGTCTGCTGTCACTCCTTCTTTTGTTGTAGCCTGCTGTCTCTCCCTCTTTTGTTGTAGCCTGCTGTCTGTCCTTCCTTTGTTGTAGCCTGCTGTCTGTCCCTCCTTTTTGTAGCCTGCTGTCTGTCCTTCCTTTGTTTGTAGCCTGCTGTCTGTCCCTCCTTTGTTTGTAGTCTGCTGTCTTTCCCCACTTTGTTTTAGCAACCTGCTGTCTCTCCCTCCTTTGTTGTAGCCTGCTGTCTCTCACTCCTTTGTTGTAGTCTGCTGTCTGTCCTCCTTTGTTGTGGTCTGCTGTCTCCTTCTTTTGTTTGTAACCTGCTGTCTGTCACTCCTTTATTTGTAGTCTGCTGTCTGTCCTCAAGTGTGTTGTAGTCTGCTGTCTGTCCCTCCTTTGTTGAAGTCTGCTGTCTATCCCTCTCTTTGTTGTAGCCTGCTTCTGTCCCTCCTTTGTTGTAGTTACACTGTCTGTCCCTCCTTTGTTTGTAGCCTGCTGACTGTCCCCACTTTATTTGTGGCCATAACAATCTCCTCTTTGTTTGTGTTTGCTCAATGTCTGTCCCTCCTTTGTT
>NW_025549594.1:0-42161 GCF_905237065.1 Salmo salar | reverse complement strand
ACAGATTGAAGAGTGTGATCAGTGCTGGGGGGGACTTCCTCCCCGGAAGAGTGTGATCAGTGCTGGGGGACTATTCGGCTCACAGACAGTGAAGAGGTGTGATCGGTGCTGGGGGACTATCCTCGCCTACAGGCAGATTGAAGAGGTGTATCAGTCTGGGGGACTATCCCTTACAGATTGGAAGAGGTGTGATCAGTGCGGGGACATCCTCGTCTACAGATTGAAGAGGTGTGTCTGTGCTGGGGCTATCCCGCCTACAGGACAGATTGAAGAGGTGTGATAGTGCTGGGGGATATCTCGCCTCACAGATTGGAAGAGGTGTGTTCAGTGCTGGGGGGGACTTCCTCGCCTACACTGAAGAGGTGTGATCAGTGCTGGGGGGACTATCCCGCCTGCAGGACAGACTGAAGAGGTGTGATCAGTGCTGGGGGACTATCCCCGTCTCGGACAGACTGAAGAGGTGTGATCGGTGCCGGGGACCATCCCCGCCGTCACAGATTGAAGAGGTGTACCAGTGCTGGGGGACATCCCGCCACACAGATTGAAGAGGTGTATCAGCGCTGGGGGACGATCCTCGTCTACAGATTGAAGAGTGTGATCAGTGCTGGGGATATCCGTCCCGATGAAGGGTGTGATCAGTGCTGGGGGGACTACCTCGCCTACAGACAGACTGAAGAGGTGTGATCAGTCTGGGGGGGACGATCCTCGCCTCACAGATTGAAGAGGTGTGGATCAGTGCTGGGGGACCATCCCCGCCTGCAGGACAGACTGAAGAGGTGTGATCAGTGCTGGGGGACTATCCCCGCCTACAGACAGATTGAAGAGGTGTATCAGTGCTGGGACCATCCTCGCCTACAGATTGAAGAGGTGTGATCATGCTGGGGGGACTATCCTCGCCTACAGGACAGATGAAGAGGTGCGATCAGTGCTGGGGGACTATCCTCGTCTACAGATTGAAGAGGTGTGATCAGTGCTGGGGACCATCCTCGCTCACAGATTGGAAGAGGTGTATCAGTGCTGGGGGACTATCCTCGCCTGCAGGACAGATTGAAGAGGTGTGATCAGTGCTGGGGGACCATCCCCGCCTCACAATTGAAGAGTGTGACAGTGCTGGGGGACTATCCTCGCCTACACAGATTGAAGAGGTGTGATCAGTGCTGGGGGACCATCCTCGCCTACAGGACAGATTGGAAGAGGTGTGATCAGTGCTGGGGGACTATCCTCGCCTCACAGACTGGAAGAGGTGTGATCAGTGCTGGGGGACCATCCGCGCCTACAGATTGAAGAGGTGTGATCAGTGCTGGGGGACCATCCTCGCCTGCAGGACAGATTGAAGAGGTGTGATCAGTGCTGGGGGGACTATCCCCGCCTCACAGACTGAAGAGGTGTGTTCAGTGCTGGGGGACTATCCTCGCCTACACAGACTGAAGAGGTGGATCAGTGCTGGGGGACTATCCCCCGCCTCACAGATTGAAGAGGTGTGATCAGTGCTGGGGGACTATCCCCGCTCACAGATTGAAGAGGTGTGATCAGTGCTGGGGGACTATCCTCGCCCAGACAGATTGAAGAGGTGTGTTCGTGCTGGGGGGGGACTATCCTCGCCTGCAGGACAGATTGAAGAGGTGTGATCAGTGCTGGGGGACTATCCCCGTCTCACAGATTGGAAGAGGTGTGATCAGTGCTGGGGGACTATCCTCGCCTCAGACAGATTGAAGAGGTGTGATCAGTGCTGGGGGACCACCCTCGCCTGCCCTCACAGATTGAAGAGGTGTATCAGTGCTGGGGGGCACCATCCTCGCCTACAACAGATTGAAGAGGTGTGCTCAGTGCTGGGGGACCATCCTCGCCTGCAGGACAGATTGAAGAGGTGTGATCATGCTGGGGGACTATCCTCGTCTGCAGGACAGATTGAAGAGGTGTGATCAGTGCTGGGGGACCATCCCCGCCTCACAGATTGAAGAGGTGTGATCAGTGCTGGGGACTATCCCCGCCTACAGACAGATTGAAGAGGTGTGATCAGTGCTGGGGGGACTATCCCCGCCTACAGGACAGATTGAAGAGGTGTGATCAGTGCTGGGGGACCATCCCCGTCTACAGATTGAAGAGGTGTGATCAGTGCTGGGGGACCATCCCCGTCTACAGATTGAAGAGGTGTGATCAGTGCTGGGGGACCATCCCCGCCCACAGATTGGAAGAGGTGTGATCAGTGCTGGGGGGACTATCCCCGCCACAGATTGAAGAGGTGTGATCAGTGCTGGGGGACCATCCTCGCCTACAGGACAGATTGAAGAGGTGTGATCAGTGCTGGGGGACCATCCCCGTCTCACAGACAGATTGAAGAGGTGGATCAGTGCTGGGGGACCATCCCCGCCTCACAGATTGGAAGAGGTGTGATCAGTGCTGGGGGACCATCCTCGCCTCACAGATTGAAGAGGTGTGATCAGTGCTGGGGGACTATCCTCGTCTACAGATTGAAGAGGTGTGATCAGTGCTGGGGGACTATCCCCGTCTCACAGATTGAAGAGGTGTGATCAGTGCTGGGGGACTATCCTCGCCCACAGATTGAAGAGGTGTGATCAGTGCTGGGGACTATCCTCCACAGACGTTGAAGAGGTGTGATCAGTGCTGGGGGACTATCCCCGCCTGCAGACTGAAGAGGTGTATCAGTGCTGGGGGGGACTATCCTCGCCTACAGACTGGAAGAGGTGTGATCAGTGCTGGGGGGACCATCCTCGCCTACAGGACAGATTGAAGAGGTGCGATCAGTGCTGGGGGACTATCCTCGCTCTACAGATTGAAGAGGTGTGATCAGTGCTGGGGGACTATCCTCGCCTCACAGATTGAAGAGGTGTGATCAGTGCTGGGGGACCATCCGCGCCTGCAGACAGATTGGAAGAGGTGTGATCATGCTGGGGGGGACTATCCTCGTCTGCAGGACAGATTGGAAGAGGTGTGATCAGTGCTGGGGGACTATCCGCCTACAGATTGGAAGAGGTGTGATCAGTGCTGGGGGACCATCCTCGTCTACAGATTGAAGAGGTGTGATCAGTGCTGGGGGACTATCCTCGTCTGCAGGACAGATTGAAGAGGTGTGATCAGTGCTGGGGGGACCATCCTCGCCTACAGGACAGATTGAAGAGGTGTGATCAGTGCTGGGGGACCATCCTCGTCTGCACAGATTGAAGAGGTGTGATCAGTGCTGGGGGACTATCCTCGCCTCACAGATTGAAGAGGTGTGATCAGTGCTGGGGGACTACCCTCGCCTGCAGACAGATTGAAGAGGTGTGATCAGTGCTGGGGGCACCATCCCTCGTCTACAGGACAGATTGAAGAGGTGTGATCAGTGCTGGGGGACTATCCTCGCCTCACAGATTGAAGAGTTATCAGTGCTGGGGGGGACTATCCTCGGCTGCAGACAGATTGAAGAGGTGTGATCAGTGCTGGGGGACTACCACAGATTGAAGAGGTTGACAGTGCTGGGGGACTATCCCCGCCTACAGGACAGATTGAAGAGGTGTGATCAGTGCTGGGGGACTATCCTCGCCTGGGACAGATTGAAGAGGTGTGATCAGTGCTGGGGACTATCCCCGTCTGCAACAATTGGAAGAGTGTGATCAGTGCTGGGGGACCATCCCCGTCTACAGATTGAAGAGGTGTGATCAGTGCTGGGGGACTATCCCCGCCTACAGATTGAAGAGGTGTGATCAGTGCTGGGGGACTATCCTCGTCTCAGACAGATTGAAGAGGTGTGATCAGTGCTGGGGGACCATCCTCGCCTACAGCAGATTGAAGAGGTGTGATCAGTGCTGGGGGACTATCCTCGTCTACAGATTGAAGAGGTGTGATCAGTGCCTGGGGGACTATCCTCGCTCCACAGATTGGAAGAGGTGTGATCAGTGCTGGGGGACTATCCCCGTCTCACAGATTGAAGAGGTGTGATCAGTGCTGGGGAGGGACTATCCCCGTCTACAGGACAGATTGAAGAGGTGTGATCAGTGCTGGGGGACTATCCTCGCCTACAATTGAAGAGGTGTGATCAGTGCTGGGGGGGACTATCCTCGCCTGACAGATTGAAGAGGTGTGATCAGTGCTGGGGGACTATCCTCGCCTACAGGACAGATTGAAGAGGTGTGATCAGTGCTGGGGGACTATCCTCGCTCTACAGATTGAAGAGGTGTATCAGTGCTGGGGGACTATCCTCGTCTACAGATTGGAAGAGGTGTATCAGTGCTGGGGGACTATCCTCGCCTACAGGACAGATTGAAGAGGTGTGATCAGTGCTGGGGGGACTATCCCCGTCTCAGGACAGATTGAAGAGGTGTGATCAGTGCTGGGGGACTATCCCTCCTACAGATTGAAGAGGTGTGATCAGTGCTGGGGGACTATCCTCGCCACAGACAGATTGAAGAGGTGTGATCAGTGCTGGGGGGGCCATCCCCGCCTACAGATTGAAGAGGTGTGATCAGTGCTGGGGGACTATCCCCGCCTCAGACAGATTGAAGAGGTGTGATCAGTGCTGGGGGGACTATCCTCGCCTACAGACAGATTGAAGAGGTGTATCAGTGCTGGGGGACTATCCTCGCCTCACAGATTGAAGAGGTGTGATCAGTGCTGGGGGACCATCCTCGCTCTACAGATTGAAGAGTGTGATCAGTGCTGGGGGACTATCCTCGCCTACAGGACAGATTGGAAGAGGTGTGATCAGTGCTGGTGGGACTATCCCCGCCTCACAGATTGAAGAGGTGTGATCAGTGCTGGGGGACTATCCTCGCCTACAGACAGATTGGAAGAGGTGTGATCAGTGCTGGGGGACTATCCTCGTCTACAGATTGAAGAGGTGTGATCAGTGCTGGGGGGGACTATCCTCGCTCCAACAGATTGAAGAGGTGTGATCAGTGCTGGGGGACTATCCTCGTCTGCAGGACAGATTGAAGAGGTGTGATCAGTGCTGGGGGACCATCCTCGCCTCACAGATTGGAAGAGGTGTGATCAGTGCTGGGGGACTACCCCGTCTACAGGACAGATTGAAGAGGTGTGATCAGTGCTGGGGGACTATCCCCGTCTACAGGACAGATTGAAGAGGTGTGATCAGTGCTGGGGGACTATCCCCGTCTCACAGATTGAAGAGGTGTGATCAGTGCTGGGGGGCCTATCCTCGGCTACAGATTGAAGAGGTGTGATCTGTGCTGGGGGACTATCCCGCCTACAGATTGAAGAGGTGTGATCAGTGCTGGGGGGGACTATCCCCGCCTCACAGATTGAAGAGGTGTGATCAGTGCTGGGGGACTATCCCCGCCTACAGGACAGATTGAAGAGGTGATCAGTGCTGGGGGACTATCCGCGTCTCGGACAGATTGAAGAGGTGTGATCAGTGCCGGGGGACCATCCCCGCTACAGATTGGAAGAGTGTGATCAGTGCTGGGGGACTATCCTCGCCTGCAGGACAGATTGAAGAGGTGTGATCAGTGCTGGGGGGACTATCCTCGCCTACAGGACAGATTGAAGAGGTGTGATCAGTGCTGGGGGGACTATCCCCGCCTACAGATTGAAGAGGTGTGATCAGTGCTGGGGGACCATCCCCGTCTACAGATTGAAGAGGTGTGATCAGTGCTGGGGGGGACTATCCCGTCTCACAGATTGAAGAGGTGTGATCAGTGCTGGGGGACTATCCTCGTCTACAGGACAGATTGAAGAGGTGTGATCAGTGCTGGGGGACTATCCTCGCCTGCAACAGATTGAAGAGGTGTATCAGTGCTGGGGGACTATCCCCGTCTGCAGGACAGATTGAAGAGGTGATCAGTGCTGGGGGGACCATCCCCGCCTCACAGATTGAAGAGGTGTGTTCAGTGCTGGGGGACTATCCTCGTCCGCAGACAGATTGAAGAGGTGTATCAGTGCTGGGGGACTATCCCCGCCTACAGGACAGATTGAAGAGGTGTGATCAGTGCTGGGGGACTATCCCCGTCTACAGATTGAAGAGGTGTGATCAGTGCTGGGGGACTATCCTCGTCTACAGATTGGAAGAGGTGTGATCAGTGCTGGGGGACCATCCTCGTCTACAGATTGAAGAGGTGTGATCAGTGCTGGGGGGACTATCCTCGCTCTACAGATTGGAAGAGGTGTGATCAGTGCTGGGGGACTATCCTCGCCTACAGGCAGATTGAAGAGGTGTGATCAGTGCTGGGGGGACTATCCTCGTCTACAGACAGATTGAAGAGGTTGATCAGTGCTGGGGGACTATCCCCGCCTACAGATTGAAGAGGTGTGATCAGTGCTGGGGGACTATCCTCGCCTCACAGATTGAAGAGGTGTGATCAGTGCTGGGGGACCATCCTCGTCTACAGATTGAAGAGGTGTATCAGTGCTGGGGGACTATCCCCGCCTACAGATTGAAGAGGTGTGATCAGTGCTGGGGGGACCATCCCCGCCTACAGATTGAAGAGGTGTGATCAGTGCTGGGGGACTATCCTCGCCTACAGGACAGATTGAAGAGGTGTGATCAGTGCTGGGGGACTATCCTCGCCTGCAGATTGGAAGAGGTGTGATCAGTGCTGGGGGACTATCCTCGCCTACAGATTGAAGAGGTGTGTTCAGTGCTGAGGGGGACTATCCTCTTCACAGACTGTAGAAGAGGTGTGATCAGTGCTGGGGGGACTATCCTCGCCTACAGATTGAAGAGGTGTGATCAGTGCTGGGGGACCATCCCCGCCTACAGATTGAAGAGGTGTGATCAGTGCTGGGGGACTATCCTCGCCTGCAGACAGATTGAAGAGGTGTGTTCAGTGCTGGGGGACTATCCTCGCCTGCAGGACAGATTGGAAGAGGTGTATCAGTGCTGGGGGGACTATCCCGCCCCCACAGATTGAAGAGGTGTGATCAGTGCTGGGGGACTATCCTCGTCTACAGGACAGATTGAAGAGGTGTGATCAGTGCTGGGGGGGACTATCCTCGTCTACAGATTGAAGAGGTGTGATCAGTGCTGGGGGACTATCCTCGCCTGCAGGACAGATTGAAGAGGTGTGTTCAGTGCTGGGGGGACTATCCTCGCCTACAGGACAGATTGAAGAGGTGTGATCAGTGCTTGGGGGACTACCCCCGCTCACAGATTGAAGAGGTGTGATCAGTGCTGGGGGACCATCCCCGCCTACAGACAGATTGGAAGAGGTGTGATCAGTGCTGGGGGACCATCCCCGCCCACAGATTGAAGAGGTGTGATCAGTGCTGGGGGACTATCCTCGCCTGCACAGATTGAAGAGGTGTGATCAGTGCTGGGGGACTATCCTCGCCTGCAGACAGATTGAAGAGGTGTGATCAGTGCTGGGGGACTACCTCGCCTACAGATTGGAAGAGGTGTGTTCAGTGCTGGGGGGACTATCCCCGTCTACAGACAGATTGAAGAGGTGTGATCAGTGCTGGGGGACTATCCTCGTCCACAGATTGAAGAGGTGTGATCAGTGCTGGGGGACCATCCTCGCCTGCACAGATTGAAGAGGTGTGATCAGTGCTGGGGGACTATCCTCGCCTACAGACAGATTGAAGAGGTGTGATCAGTGCTGGGGGACTATCCTCGCCTGCACAGATTGAAGAGGTGTGATCAGTGCTGGGGGACTATCCTCGCCTCACAATTGAAGAGGTGTGATCAGTGCCGGGGGACTATCCTCTTCAGGACAGATGAAGAGGTGTATCAGTGCTGGGGGACTATCCCGTCTCACAGATTGAAGAGGTGTGATCAGTGCTGGGGGGACTATCCCCGCTCTACAGATTGGAAGAGGTGTGATCAGTGCTGGGGGGACTATCCCCGCCCGCGACAGATTGAAGAGGTGTGATCAGTGCTGGGGGACTATCCTCGTCTCAGACAGATTGAAGAGGTGTGATCAGTGCTGGGGGACTACCCTCTACAGATTGAAGAGGTGTGATCAGTGCTGGGGGACTATCCTCGTCTACAGGACAGATTGAAGAGGTGTGATCAGTGCTGGGGGACCATCCCCGCCTACAGATTGAAGAGGTGTGATCAGTGCTGGGGGACTATCCCCGTCTGCAGGACAGATTGAAGAGGTGTGATCAGTGCTGGGGGGGACTATCCTCGTCTACAGACAGATTGAAGAGGTGTGATCAGTGCTGGGGGACTATCCTCGCTACAGGACAGATTGAAGAGGTGTGATCAGTGCTGGGGGACCATCCCCGCCTGCAGGACAGATTGAAGAGGTGTGATCAGTGCTGGGGGACTATCCGCTACAGATTGAAGAGGTGTGTTCAGTGCTGGGGGACTATCCTCGTCTACAGGACAGATTGAAGAGGTGTATCAGTGCTGGGGGACTATCCCCGCTCACAGATTGGAAGAGGTGTGATCAGTGCTGGGGGACTATCCCCGTCTCACAGATTGAAGAGGTGTGATCAGTGCTGGGGGACTATCCCCGCCTCACAGATTGAAGAGGTGTGATCAGTGCTGGGGGGGACTATCCCCGCCTACAGACAGATTGAAGAGGTGTGATCAGTGCTGGGGGACCATCCCCGCCTACAGACAGATTGAAGAGGTGTATCAGTGCTGGGGGACTATCCCCGCCTCACAGATTGAAGAGGTGTATCAGTGCTGGGGGACTATCCCCGTCTACAGATTGAAGAGGTGTGATCAGTGCTGGGGGGGACTATCCTCGTCTACAGATTGGAAGAGGTGTGATCAGTGCTGGGGGGGACTATCCCCGCCTACAGATTGAAGAGGTGTGATCAGTGCTGGGGGACTATCCCCGTCTACAGACAGATTGAAGAGGTGTGATCAGTGCTGGGGGGACCATCCTCGCCTACAGGACAGATTGAAGAGGTGTGATCAGTGCTGGGGGACTATCCTCGTCCACAGATTGAAGAGGTGTGATCAGTGCTGGGGGACTATCCCCGTCTCACAGATTGAAGAGGTGTGATCAGTGCTGGGGGGACTATCCTCGCCTACAGATTGAAGAGGTGTGATCAGTGCTGGGGGACTATCCTCGCCTACAGATTGAAGAGGTGTGATCAGTGCTGGGGGACCATCCTCGCCTACAGGACAGATTGAAGAGGTGTGATCAGTGCTGGGGGACCATCCTCGCCTCACAGATTGAAGAGGTGTGATCAGTGCTGGGGGACTATCCTCGTCTACAGGACAGATTGAAGAGGTGTGATCAGTGCTGGGGGACCATCCCCGCCTGACAGATTGAAGAGGTGTGATCAGTGCTGGGGGACTATCCCCGCCCTACAGATTGAAGAGGTGTGATCAGTGCTGGGGGACCATCCTCGCCTACAGATTGAAGAGGTGTGATCAGTGCCGGGGGACCATCCTCGCCTACAGATTGAAGAGTGTGATCATGCTGGGGGACTATCCCCGTCTACAGATTGAAGAGTGTGATCAGTGCTGGGGGGACCATCCCCCCTCACAGACTGGAAGAGGTGTGATCAGTGCTGGGGGGGACTATCCTCGCCTGCAGACAGATTGAAGAGGTGTGATCAGTGCTGGGGGGGACTACCCTCGCCTACAGACTGGAAGAGGTGTATCAGTGCTGGGGGACTATCCCGCTCACAGATTGAAGAGGTGTGATCAGTGCTGGGGGACCATCCTCGCCTGCAACAGATTGAAGAGGTGTGATCAGTGCTGGGGGACCATCCTCGCCTACAGGACAGATTGAAGAGGTGTGATCAGTGCTGGGGGACTATCCCCGCCTACAGATTGAAGAGGTGTGATCAGTGCTGGGGGACTATCCCCGCCTCACAGATTGAAGAGGTGTGATCAGTGCTGGGGGACTATCCTCGCCCACAGGACAGATTGAAGAGGTGTGATCAGTGCTGGGGGGACTATCCTCGTCTACAGACAGATTGAAGAGGTGTGATCAGTGCTGGGGGACTATCCTCGTCTGCAGGACAGATTGAAGAGGTGTGATCAGTGCTGGGGGACTATCCTCGTCACAGATTGAAGAGGTGTATCAGTGCTGGGGGACTATCCTCGCCTACAGGACAGATTGAAGAGGTGTGATCAGTGCTGGGGGACCATCCCCGCCTCACAGATTGAAGAGGTGTGATCAGTGCTGGGGGACTATCCCCGCCTCAGCAGATTGAAGAGGTGTGATCAGTGCTGGGGGACCATCCCCCGCCTACAGATTGAAGAGGTGTGTTCAGTGCTGGGGGACTATCCCCGCCTACAGGACAGATTGAAGAGGTGTGATCAGTGCTGGGGGGACTATCCTCGCCCGCAGGACAGATTGAAGAGGTGTGATCAGTGCTGGGGGACCATCCCCGCCTCACAGATTGAAGAGGTGTGATCAGTGCTGGGGGACTATCCTCGACTACAGATTGAAGAGGTGTGATCAGTGCTGGGGGGGACCATCCCCGTCCACAGATTGAAGAGGTGTGATCAGTGCTGGGGGACTATCCCCGCCTACAGATTGAAGAGGTGTGATCAGTGCTGGGGGGACTATCCTCGTCTACAGACAGATTGGAAGAGGTGTGATCAGTGCTGGGGGGACTATCCTCGTCTACAGGACAGATTGAAGAGGTGTATCAGTGCTGGGGGACTATCCTCGCCTCACAGATTGAAGAGGTGTGATCAGTGCTGGGGGACCATCCCCGCCTACAGATTGAAGAGGTGTGATCAGTGCTGGGGGACTATCCCCGCCTACAGGACAGATTGAAGAGGTGTGATCAGTGCTGGGGGACTATCCTCGTCTCACAGATTGAAGAGGTGTGATCAGTGCTGGGGGGGACCATCCCCGCCTACAGGACAGATTGAAGAGGTGTATCAGTGCTGGGGGACCATCCCCGCCACAGATTGAAGAGGTGTGATCAGTGCTGGGGGACCATCCCGTCTACAGATTGAAGAGGTGTGTTCAGTGCTGGGGGGACTATCTCGTCTACAGAATTTGAAGAGGTGATCATGCTGGGGGACTATCCCCGTCTGAGGACAGATTGAAGAGGTGTGATCAGTGCTGGGGGACTATCCCCGCCTGACAGATTGAAGAGGTGTGATCAGTGCTGGGGGACTATCCTCGTCTGCAGGACAGATTGAAGAGGTGTGATCAGTGCTGGGGGACTATCCTCGTCTGCAGGACAGATTGAAGAGGTGTGATCAGTGCTGGGGGACTACCTCGTCGACAGATTGGAAGAGGTGTGATCAGTGCTGGGGGACTATCCCCTCTACAGACAGATTGAAGAGGTGTGATCAGTCTGGGGGGGGCTACCTCGTCTACAGATTGAAGAGGTGTGATCAGTGCTGGGGGACTATCCCCGCCTGCAGGACAGATTGAAGAGGTGTGATCAGTGCTGGGGGGACTATCCTCGCCTACAGGACAGATTGAAGAGGTGTGATCAGTGCTGGGGGACTATCCTCGTCTACAGATTGAAGAGGTGTGATCAGTGCTGGGGGACTATCCCCGTCTACAGGACAGATTGAAGAGGTGTGATCAGTGCTGGGGGACCATCCCCGTCTACAGATTGGAAGAGGTGTGATCAGTGCTGGGGGACTATCCCCGTCTCACAGATTGAAGAGGTGTGATCAGTGCTGGGGGGACCATCCTCGCCTACAGGACAGATTGAAGAGGTGTGATCAGTGCTGGGGGACTATCCCCGCTCTACAGATTGAAGAGGTGTGATCAGTGCTGGGGGACTATCCTCGTCTACAGATTGAAGAGGTGTGATCAGTGCTGGGGGACTATCCCCTCTACAGGACAGATTGAAGAGGTGTGATCAGTGCTGGGGGACTATCCTCGTCTACAGATTGAAGAGGTGTGATCAGTGCTGGGGGACTATCCCCGCCTCACAGATTGAAGAGGTGTGTTCAGTGCTGGGGGACCATCCTCGCCTACAGGACAGATTGGAAGAGGTGTGATCAGTGCTGGGGGACTATCCCCGCCTGCAGCACAGATTGAAGAGGTGTGATCAGTGCTGGGGGACCATCCTCGTCTCACAGATTGAAGAGGTGTGATCAGTGCTGGGGGACTATCCTCGCCTACAGACAGATTGAAGAGGTGTGATCAGTGCTGGGGGGACTATCCCCGTCTCAGCACAGATTGGAAGAGGTGTGATCAGTGCTGGGGGACTATCCTCGCCTCAGGACAGATTGAAGAGGTGTGATCAGTGCTGGGGGGACTATCCTCGCCTACAGATTGAAGAGGTGTGATCAGTGCTGGGGGGCCATCCCCGCCTACAGATTGAAGAGGTGCGATCAGTGCTGGGGGACTATCCTCGTCTACAGATTGAAGAGGTGTGATCAGTCCTGGGGGACTATCCTCGTCTACAGGACAGATTGAAGAGGTGTGATCAGTGCTGGGGGACTATCCCCGCCTACAGATTGAAGAGGTGTGATCAGTGCTGGGGGACTATCCTCGCCTCAGACAGATTGAAGAGGTGTGATCAGTGCTGGGGGGACTATCCTCGTCTACAATTGAAGAGGTGTGATCAGTGCTGGGGGGACTATCCCCGCCACAACAGATTGAAGAGGTGTGATCAGTGCTGGGGGACTATCCTCGCCACAGATTGAAGAGGTGTGATCAGTGCTGGGGGACTATCCCCGCCTACAGGACAGATTGAAGAGGTGTGATCAGTGCTGGGGGGGACTATCCCCGTCTACAGATTGGAAGAGGTGTGATCAGTGCTGGGGGACTATCCTCGCCTGCAGGACAGATTGAAGAGGTGTGATCAGTGCTGGGGGACTATCCCCGCCTACAGATTGAAGAGGTGTGATCAGTGCTGGGGGACTATCCTCGCCTCACAGGACAGATTGAAGAGGTGTGATCAGTGCTGGGGGACCATCCTCGTCTGCAGGACAGATTGAAGAGGTGTGATCAGTGCTGGGGGGACTATCCTCGCTACAGGACAGATTGAAGAGGTGTGATCAGTGCTGGGGGACTATCCCCGCCTACAGATTGAAGAGGTGTGATCAGTGCTGGGGGACTATCCCCGCCTACAGATTGAAGAGGTGTGATCAGTGCTGGGGGACCATCCGCGCCTACAGATTGAAGAGGTGTGATCAGTGCTGGGGGACCATCCTCGCCTACAGATTGAAGAGGTGTGATCAGTGCTGGGGGGACTACCTACAGATTGAAGAGGTGTGATCAGTGCTGGGGGACTATCCTCGTCTACAGGACAGATTGAAGAGGTGTGATCAGTGCTGGGGGACCATCCTCGCCCACAGATTGAAGAGGTGTGATCAGTGCTGGGGGGACCATCCTCGCCTCACAGATTGGAAGAGGTGTGATCAGTGCTGGGGGACTATCCTCGTCTACAGATTGAAGAGGTGTGATCAGTGCTGGGGGACTATCCTCGCCTACAGACAGATTGAAGAGGTGTGATCAGTGCTGGGGGACCATCCTCGCCTACAGGACAGATTGAAGAGGTGTGATCAGTGCTGGGGGACCATCCCCGCCTCAGCAGATTGAAGAGGTGCGATCAGTGCTGGGGGGGACTATCCCCGGCTCACAGATTGGAAGAGGTGTGATCAGTCCTGGGGGACTATCCCCGCCTACAGGACAGATTGAAGAGGTGTGATCAGTCCTGGGGGACTATCCTCGTCTACAGGACAGATTGAAGAGGTGTGATCAGTGCTGGGGGACTATCCTCGTCTCACAGATTGAAGAGGTGTGATCAGTGCTGGGGGACTATCCTCGCCTCACAGATTGGAAGAGGTGTGATCAGTGCTGGGGGACTATCCTCGCCTACAGGACAGATTGAAGAGGTGATCAGTGCTGGGGGACTATCCCCGTCTACAATTGAAGAGGTGTGTTCAGTGCTGGGGGACTATCCTCGCCTACAGATTGAAGAGGTGTGTTCAGTGCTGGGGGGACTATCCTCCTCAAGATTGAAGAGGTGTGATCAGTGCTGGGGGACTATCCTCGCCTACAGATTGAAGAGGTGTGATCAGTGCTGGGGGACCATCCCCGCCTACAGATTGGAAGAGGTGTGATCAGTGCTGGGGGACTATCCTCGCCTGCAGGACAGATTGAAGAGGTGTGTTCAGTGCTGGGGGACTATCCCCGTCTGCAGGACAGATTGAAGAGGTGTGATCCGTGCTGGGGGGGACTATCCTCTACAGATTGAAGAGGTGTGTTCAGTGCTGGGGGACTATCCTCGTCTACAGGACAGATTGAAGAGGTGTGATCAGTGCCTGGGGGACTATCCTCGCCTCACAGATTGAAGAGGTGTGATCAGTGCTGGGGGACTATCCCCGTCTGCAGGACAGATTGAAGAGGTGTGATCAGTGCTGGGGGGGACTATCCTCGTCTCAGGACAGATTGAAGAGGTGTGATCAGTGCTGGGGGGACTATCCCGCTACAGATTGAAGAGGTGTGATCAGTGCTGGGGGGGACTATCCCCGCCTACAGGACAGATTGAAGAGGTGTGATCAGTGCTGGGGGACTATCCTCGTCTACAGATTGAAGAGGTGTGATCAGTGCTGGGGGACCATCCTCGCCTACAGATTGAAGAGGTGTGATCAGTGCTGGGGAGGGACTATCCTCGCCTACAGACAGATTGAAGAGGTGTGATCAGTGCTGGGGGACTATCCTCGTCTACAGATTGAAGAGGTGTGATCAGTGCTGGGGGACTATCCCCGCCTACAGATTGAAGAGTGTGATCAGTGCTGGGGGGACTATCCTCGCCTACAGGACAGATTGAAGAGGTGTGATCAGTGCTGGGGGACTATCCTCGCCTACAGATTGAAGAGGTGTGATCAGTGCTGGGGGGACTATCCTCGTCTACAGCAGATTGAAGAGGTTTATCAGTGCTGGGGGACTATCCTCGTCTACAGATTGAAGAGGTGTGATCAGTGCTGGGGGACTATCCTCGTCTACAGATTGAAGAGGTGTGATCAGTGCTGGGGGGACTATCCTCGTCTACAGATTGGAAGAGGTGTGATCAGTGCTGGGGGACTATCCTCGCTCTACAGATTGAAGAGGTGTGATCAGTGCTGGGGGACTATCCTCGTCTACAGGACAGATTGAAGAGGTGTGATCAGTGCTGGGGGACTATCCCCGCCTACAGATTGAAGAGGTGTGATCAGTGCTGGGGGACTATCCTCGCCTACAGGACAGATTGAAGAGGTGTGATCAGTGCTGGGGGACTATCCCCGTCTCACAGATTGAAGAGGTGTGATCAGTGCTGGGGGACTATCCCCGCCTGCAGGACAGATTGAAGAGGTGTGATCAGTGCTGGGGGACTATCCTCGTCTACAGATTGAAGAGGTGTGATCAGTGCTGGGGGACTATCCTCGTCTACAGGACAGATTGAAGAGGTGTATCAGTGCTGGGGGGACTATCCTCGTCTACAGGACAGATTGAAGAGGTGTGTTCAGTGCTGGGGGACTATCCTCGTCTACAGGACAGATTGAAGAGGTGTGATCAGTGCTGGGGGACTATCCTCGTCTACAGATTGAAGAGGTGTGATCAGTGCTGGGGGGCCTATCCCCGTCTGCACAGATTGAAGAGGTGTGATCAGTGCTGGGGGACTATCCCCGTCTCACAGATTGAAGAGGTGTGATCAGTGCTGGTGGGGACCATCCCCGTCTCACAGATTGAAGAGGTGTGATCAGTGCTGGGGGGGACTATCCTCGTCTACAGGACAGATTGAAGAGGTGTGATCAGTGCTGGGGGACTATCCTCGTCTACAGGACAGATTGAAGAGGTGTGTTCAGTGCTGGGGGACTATCCTCGTCTGCAGGACAGATTGAAGAGGTGTGATCAGTGCTGGGGGACTATCCCCGCTACAGATTGAAGAGGTGTGTTCAGTGCTGGGGGGACTATCCTCGCCTACAGGACAGATTGAAGAGGTGTGATCAGTGCTGGGGGACTATCCCCGCCTACAGATTGAAGAGGTGTGATCAGTGCTGGGGGACTATCCTCGTCTCAGCACAGATTGAAGAGGTGTGATCAGTGCTGGGGGGGACCATCCCCGTCTACAGACAGATTGAAGAGGTGTGATCAGTGCTGGGGGGACTATCCCCGCTCTACAGATTGAAGAGGTGTATCAGTGCTGGGGGACTATCCCCGTCTACAGATTGAAGAGGTGTGATCAGTGCTGGGGGGACTATCCCCGTCTACAGATTGAAGAGGTGTGATCAGTGCTGGGGGGGACTATCCTCGTCTACAGATTGAAGAGGTGTGATCAGTGCTGGGGGACTATCCTCGCCTACAGGACAGATTGAAGAGGTGTGATCAGTGCTGGGGGGACTATCCCCGTCTGACAGATTGGAAGAGGTGTGATCAGTGCTGGGGGACTATCCTCGTCTCAGGACAGATTGAAGAGGTGTGTTCAGTGCTGTGGGGGACTATCCTCGTCTACAGATTGAAGAGGTGTGATCAGTGCTGGGGGACTATCCTCGTCCACAACAGATTGAAGAGGTGTGATCAGTGCTGGGGGGACTATCCTCGCCTACAGGACAGATTGAAGAGGTGTGTTCAGTGCTGGGGGACTATCCTCGTCTACAGGACAGATTGAAGATGTGTGATCAGTGCTGGGGGACTATCCTCGCCTACAGATTGAAGAGGTGTGATCAGTGCTGGGGGGCTATCCCCGCCTACAGATTGAAGAGGTGTGATCTGTGCTGGGGGACTATCCTCGCCTGACAGATTGAAGAGGTGTGATCAGTGCTGGGGGGGACCATCCCCGCCTACAGATTGAAGAGGTGTGATCAGTGCTGGGGGGACTATCCTCGTCTACAGGACAGATTGAAGAGGTGTGATCAGTGCTGGGGGACTATCCCGTCTCACAGATTGAAGAGGTGTGATCAGTGCCTGGGGGACTATCCTCGTCTACAGATTGAAGAGGTGTGATCAGTGCTGGGGGGGACTATCCTCGTCTCAGGACAGATTGAAGAGGTGTGTTCAGTGCTGGGGGACCATCCTCGTCTACAGGACAGATTGAAGAGGTGTGATCAGTGCTGGGGGGACTATCCTCGCCTACAGATTGAAGAGGTGTGTTCAGTGCTGGGGGGACTATCCTCGCCTACAGATTGGAAGAGGTGTGATCAGTGCTGGGGGACTACCCCCGTCTGCAGGACAGATTGGAAGAGGTGTGATCAGTGCTGGGGGGGACTATCCTCGTCTACAGGACAGATTGAAGAGGTGTGTTCAGTGCTGGGGGACTATCCCCGTTTGCAGGACAGATTGAAGTGGTGTGATCAGTGCTGGGGGGGACTATCCTCGTCTGCAGGACAGATTGAAGAGGTGTGATCAGTGCTGGGGGACTACCGCTATAGATTGAAGAGGTGTGTTCAGTGCTGGGGGGACTATCCTCGTCTACAGGACAGATTGAAGAGGTGTGATCAGTGCTGGGGGGACTATCCTCGTCTACAGATTGAAGAGGTGTGATCAGTGCTGGGGGGACTATCCCCGTCTAGGCAGATTGAAGAGGTGTGATCAGTGCTGGGGGGGACTATCCCCGTCTACAGATTGAAGAGGTGTGATCAGTGCTGGGGGGACCATCCTCGTCTACAGATTGAAGAGGTGTGTTCAGTGCTGGGGGGACTATCCTCGTCAACAGGACAGATTGAAGAGGTGTGTTCAGTGCTGGGGGGACTATCCTCGTCTACAGGACAGATTGAAGAGGTGTGTTCAGTGCTGGGGGACTATCCTCGTCTACAGATTGAAGAGGTGTGATCAGTGCCTGGGGGACTATCCTCGTCTACAGATTGAAGAGGTGTGATCAGTGCTGGGGGACTATCCTCGTCTGCAGGACAGATTGAAGAGGTGTGATCAGTGCTGGGGAGGGACTATCCTCGTCTACAGGACAGATTGAAGAGGTGTGATCAGTGCTGGGGGGGACTATCCTCGTCTCACAGATTGAAGAGGTGTGATCAGTGCTGGGGGGACTATCCTCGTCTACAGATTGAAGAGGTGTGATCAGTGCTGGGGGACTATCCTCGTCTCACAGATTGAAGAGGTGTGTTCAGTGCTGGGGGACTATCCTCGTCTACAGGACAGATTGAACAGGTGTGATCAGTGCTGGGGGGGACTATCCTCGTCTACAGATTGAAGAGGTGTGTTCAGTGCTGGGGGGACTATCCTCATCTACAGGACAGATTGAAGAGGTGTGATCAGTGCTGGGGGGGACTATCCTCGCCTGCAGATTGAAGAGGTGTGTTCAGTGCTGGGGGGACTATCCCCGTCTCACAGATTGAAGAGGTGTGATCAGTGCTGGGGAAGGACTATCCTCGTCTGCAGGACAGATTGAAGAGGTGTGTTCAGTGCTGGGGGACTATCCTCGTCTACAGATTGAAGAGGTTTGATCAGTGCTGGGGGGACTATCCTCGTCTGCAGGACAGATTGAAGAGGTGTGATCGGTGCTGGGGGGACTATCCCCGTCTACAGATTGAAGAGGTGTGATCAGTGCTGGGGGGACTATCCTCGTCTACAGATTGAAGAGGTGTGATCAGTGCTGGGGGGGTCTATCCTCGTCTACAGATTGAAGAGGTGTGATCAGTGCTTTTGGGGGACTATCCTCGTCTATAGATTGAAGAGGTGTGATCAGTGCTGGGGGACTATCCTCGTCTACAGGACAGATTGAAGAGGTGTGATCAGTGCTGGGGGACTATCCTCGTCTACAGATTGAAGAGGTGTGATCAGTGCTGGGGGACTATCCTCGTCTACAGGACAGCTTGAAGAGGTGTGATCAGTGCTGGGTGGGGACTATCCTCGTCTCACAGATTGAAGTGGTGTGATCAGTGCTGGGGGGACTATCCTCGTCTACAGGACAGATTGAAGAGGTGTGTTCAGTGCTGGGGGGCTATCCTCGTCTACAGATTGAAGATGTGTGATCAGTGCTGGTGGGACTATCCTCGTCTACAGATTGAAGAGGTGTGATCAGTGTTGGTGGGACTATCCTCGTCTACAGATTGAAGAGGTGTGATCAGTGCTGGGGGGACTATCCTCGTCTCACAGATTGAAGAGGTGTGATCAGTGCTGGGGGACTATCCTCGTCTCACAGATTGAATAGGTGTGGTCAGTGCTGTGGGGGACTATCCTCGTCTACAGATTGAAGAGGTGTGATCAGTGCTGGGGGACTATCCTCGTCTACAGATTGAAGAGGTGTGATGAGTGCTGGGGGGACTATCCTCGTCTACAGATTGAAGAGGTGTGTTCAGTGCTGGGGGGACTATCCTCGTCTACAGGACAGATTGAAGAGGTGTGTTCAGTGCTGGGGGGACTATCCTCGTCTACAGGACAGATTGAAGAGGTGTGTTCAGTGCTGGGGGGGACTATCCTCGTCTACAGATTGAAGAGGTGTGATCAGTGCCTGGGGGGACTATCCTCGTCTACAGATTGAAGAGGTGTGATCAGTGCTGGGGGGACTATCCTCGTCTGCAGGACAGATTGAAGAGGTGTGTTCAGTGCTGGGGAGGGACTATCCCCGTCTACAGGACAGATTGAAGAGGTGTGATCAGTGCTGGGGGGACTATCCTCGTCTACAGATTGAAGAGGTGTGATCAGTGCTGGGGGGACTATCCTCGTCTACAGATTGAAGAGGTGTGATCAGTGCTGGGGGGACTATCCTCGTCTACAGATTGAAGAGGTGTGTTCAGTGCTGGGGGGGACTATCCTCGTCTACAGGACAGATTGAAGAGGTGTGATCAGTGCTGGGGGGGACTATCCTCGTCTACAGATTGAAGAGGTGTGTTCAGTGCTGGGGGGACTATCCTCGTCTACAGGACAGATTGAAGAGGTGTGATCAGTGCTGGGGGGGACTATCCTCGTCTGCAGATTGAAGAGGTGTGTTCAGTGCTGGGGGACTATCCTCGTCTACAGATTGAAGAGGTGTGATCAGTGCTGGGGGACTATCCTCGTCTACAGATTGAAGAGGTGTGTTCAGTGCTGGGGGGACAATCCCCGTCTACAGATTGAAGAGGTGTGATCAGTGCTGGGGAAGGACTATCCTCGTCTGCAGGACAGATTGAAGAGGTGTGTTCAGTGCTGGGGGGACTATCCTCGTCTACAGATTGAAGAGGTTTGATCAGTGCTGGGGGGACTATCCTCGTCTGCAGGACAGATTGAAGAGGTGTGTTCAGTGCTGGGGGGGACTATCCTCGTCTGCAGGACAGATTGAAGAGGTGTGATCGGTGCTGGGGGGACTATCCTCGTCTACAGATTGAAGAGGTGTGATCAGTGCTTTGGGGGACTATCCTCGTCTACAGATTGAAGAGGTGTGATCAGTGCTGGGGGGGACTATCCTCGTCTGCAGGACAGATTGAAGAGGTGTGTTCAGTGCTGGGGGGACTATCCTCGTCTACAGATTGAAGAGGTGTGATCAGTGCTGGGGGACTATCCTCGTCTCACAGATTGAAGAGGTGTGATCAGTGCTTTGGGGGGACTATCCTCGTCTACAGATTGAAGAGGTGTGATCAGTGCTGGGGGGACTATCCTCGTCTACAGGACAGATTGAAGAGGTGTGATCAGTGCTGGGGGACTATCCTCGTCTACAGATTGAAGAGGTGTGATCAGTGCTGGGGGGGCTATCCTCGTCTACAGGACAGCTTGAAGAGGTGTGATCAGTGCTGGGGGGACTATCCTCGTCTACAGATTGAAGAGGTGTGATCAGTGCTGGGGGGGACTATCCTCGTCTACAGGACAGATTGAAGAGGTGTGTTCAGTGCTGGGGGGACTATCCTCGTCTCACAGATTGAAGAGGTGTGATCAGTGCTGGTGGGGCTATCCTCGTCTACAGATTGAAGAGGTGTGATCAGTGCTGGGGGGGACTATCCTCGTCTACAGATTGAAGAGGTGTGATCAGTGCTGGGGGGGACTATCCTCGTCTACAGATTGAAGAGGTGTGATCAGTGCTGGGGGGACTATCCTCGTCTACAGATTGAAGAGGTGTGATCAGTGCTGGGGGACTATCCTCGTCTACAGATTGAAGAGGTGTGATCAGTGCTGGGGGGGACTATCCTCGTCTACAGATTGAAGAGGTGTGTTCAGTGCTGGGGGGACTATCCTCGTCTACAGGACAGATTGAAGAGGTGTGTTCAGTGCTGGGGGGACTATCCTCGTCTACAGGACAGATTGAAGAGGTGTGATCAGTGCTGGGGGGGACTATCCCCGTCTACAGATTGAAGAGGTGTGATCAGTGCTGAGGGGGACTATCCTCGTCTACAGATTGAAGAGGTGTGATCAGTGCTGGGGGACTATCCTCGTCTACAGATTGAAGAGGTGTGTTCAGTGCTGGGGGGGACTATCCTCGTCTACAGGACAGATTGAAGAGGTGTGTTCATTGCTGGGGGGACTATCCTCGTCTACAGATTGAAGAGGTGTGATCAGTGCTGGGGGGACTATCCTCGTCTACAGATTGAAGAGGTGCGATCAGTGCTGGGGGACTATCCTCGTCTACAGATTGAAGAGGTGTGATCAGTGCTGGGGGGACTATCCTCGTCTACAGGACAGATTGAAGAGGTGTGATCAGTGCTGGGGGGACTATCCTCGTCTACAGGACAGATTGAAGAGGTGTGATCAGTGCTGGGGGGGACTATCCTCGTCTACAGGACAGATTGAAGAGGTGTGTTCAGTGCTGGGGGGACTATCCTCGTCTACAGGACAGATTGAAGATGTGTGTTCAGTGCTGGGGGGGACTATCCTCGTCTACAGATTGAAGAGGTGTGATCAGTGCTGGGGGGCTATCCTCGTCTACAGATTGAAGAGGTGTGATCTGTGCTGGGGGACTATCCTCGTCTACAGATTGAAGAGGTGTGATCAGTGCTGGTGGGGACTATCCTCGTCTACAGATTGAAGAGGTGTGATCAGTGCTGGGGGGACTTTCCTCGTCTACAGGACAGATTGAAGAGGTGTGATCTGTGCTGGGGGGCACTATCCTTGTCTACAGGACAGTTTGAAGAGGTGTGTTCAGTGCTGGGGGGACTATCCTCGTCTGCAGGACAGATTGAAGAGGTGTGATCAGTGCTGGGGGACTACCGTCTGCAGATTGAAGAGGTGTGTTCAGTGCTGGGGGGACTATCCTCGTCTCACAGACAGATTGAAGAGGTGTGATCAGTGCTGGGGGGACTATCCTCGTCTACAGATTGAAGAGGTGTGATCAGTGCTGGGGGACTATCCTCGTCTACAGATTGAAGAGGTGTGATCAGTGCTGGGGGGACTATCCCCGTCTACAGGACAGATTGAAGAGGTGTGTTCATTGCTGGGGGGGATTATCCTCGTCTACAGATTGAAGAGGTGTGATCAGTGCTGGGGGGACTATCCTCGTCTACAGATTGAAGAGGTGTGATCAGTGCTGGGGGGACTATCCTCGTCTACAGATTGAAGAGGTGTGATCAGTGCTGGGGGGGACTATCCCCGTCTACAGGACAGATTGAAGAGGTGTGATCAGTGCTGGGGGGGGACTATCCTCGTCTACAGATTGAAGAGGTGTGATCAGTGCTGGGGGGACTATCCTCGTCTACAGGACAGATTGAAGAGGTGTGATCAGTGCTGGGGGGACTATCCTCGTCTACAGATTGAAGATGTGTGATCAGTGCTGGGGGGGACTATCCTCGTCTGCAGGACAGATTGAAGAGGTGTGTTCAGTGCTGGGGGGACTATCCTCGTCTATAGATTGAAGAGGTGTGATCAGTGCTGGGGGGACTATCCTCGTCTACAGGACAGATTGAAGAGGTGTGATCAGTGCTGGGGGGGACTATCCTCGTCTACAGGACAGATTGAAGAGGTGTGTTCAGTGCTGGGGGGACTATCCTCGTCTACAGGACAGATTGAAGATGTGTGTTCAGTGCTGGGGCGGGACTATCCTCGTCTACAGGACAGATTGAAGATGTGTGTTCAGTGCTGGGGGGGGACTATCCTCGTCTACAGATTGAAGAGTTGTGATCTGTGCTGGGGGGAATATCCTCGTCTACAGATTGAAGAGGTGTGATCAGTGCTGGTGGGGGACTATCCTCGTCTACAGATTGAAGAGGTGTGATCAGTGCTGGGGGGGACTTTCCTCGTCTACAGGACAGATTGAAGAGGTGTGATCAGTGCTGGGGGGCACTATCCTCGTCTACAGGACAGATTGAAGAGGTGTGTTCAGTGCTGGGGGGACTATCCTCGTCTGCAGGACAGATTGAAGAGGTGTGATCAGTGCTGGGGGGACTACCCGCTACAGATTGAAGAGGTGTGTTCAGTGCTGGGGGGACTATCCTCGTCTACAGGACAGATTGAAGAGGTGTGATCAGTGCTGGGGGGGACTATCCTCGTCTACAGATTGAAGAGGTGTGATCAGTGCTGGGGGGGACTATCCTCGTCTACAGATTGAAGAGGTGTGATCAGTGCTGGGGGGACTATCCTCGTCTACAGGACAGATTGAAGAGGTGTGTTCATTGCTGGGGGACTATCCTCGTCTACAGATTGAAGAGGTGTGATCAGTGCTGGGGGGACTATCCTCGTCTACAGATTGAAGAGGTGTGATCAGTGCTGGGGGGGACTATCCTCGTCTACAGATTGAAGAGGTGCGATCAGTGCTGGGGGGACTATCCTCGTCTACAGATTGAAGAGGTGTGATCAGTCCTGGGGGGACTATCCTCGTCTACAGGACAGATTGAAGAGGTGTGATCAGTGCTGGGGGGGACTATCCTCGTCTACAGATTGAAGAGGTGTGATCAGTGCTGGGGGGACTATCCTCGTCTACAGGACAGATTGAAGAGGTGTGTTCAGTGCTGGGGGGGACTATCCTCGTCTATAGATTGAAGAGGTGTGATCAGTGCTGGGGGGACTATCCTCGTCTACAGGACAGATTGAAGAGGTGTGATCAGTGCTGGGGGGGACTATCCTCGTCTACAGGACAGATTGAAGAGGTGTGTTCAGTGCTGGGGGGACTATCCTCGTCTACAGGACAGATTGAAGAGGTGTGTTCAGTGCTGGGGGGGACTATCCTCGTCTACAGATTGAAGAGGTGTGATCAGTGCTGGGGGGGGACTATCCTCGTCTACAAATTGAAGAGGTGTGATCTGTGCTGGGGGAATATCCTCGTCTACAGATTGAAGAGGTGTGATCAGTGCTGGTGGGGGACTATCCTCGTCTACAGATTGAAGAGGTGTGTTCAGTGCTGGGGGGGACTATCCTCGTCTACAGGACAGATTGAAGAGGTGATCAGTGCTGGGGGGACTATCCTCGTCTACAGATTGAAGAGGTGTGATCAGTGCCTGGGGGGGACTATCCTCGTCTACAGATTGAAGAGGTGTGATCAGTGCTGGGGGGGACTATCCTCGTCTGCAGGACAGATTGAAGAGGTGTGTTCAGTGCTGGGGAGGGACTATCCTCGTCTACAGGACAGATTGAAGAGGTGTGATCAGTGCTGGGCGGGACTATCCTCGTCTACAGATTGAAGAGGTGTGTTCAGTGCTGGGGGGACTATCCTCGTCTACAGATTGAAGAGGTGTGATCAGTGCTGGGGGGGACTACCCTCGTCTGCAGGACAGATTGAAGAGGTGTGATCAGTGCTGGGGGGACTATCCTTGTCTACAGGACAGTTTGAAGAGGTGTGTTCAGTGCTGGGGGGACTATCCTCGTCTGCAGGACAGATTGAAGAGGTGTGATCAGTGCTGGGGGGACTATCCTCGTCTGCAGGACAGATTGAAGAGGTGTGATCATTGCTGGGGGGACTACCTACAGATTGAAGAGGTGTGTTCAGTGCTGGGGGGACTATCCTCGTCTGCAGGACAGATTGAAGAGGTGTGATCAGTGCTGGGGGGGACTATCCTCGTCTACAGATTGAAGAGGTGTGATCAGTGCTGGGGGGACTATCCTCGTCTACAGATTGAAGAGGTGTGATCAGTGCTGGGGGGGACTATCCTCGTCTGCAGGACAGATTGAAGAGGTGTGTTCAGTGCTGGGGGGACTATCCTCGTCTACAGGACAGATTGAAGAGGTGTGATCAGTGCTGGGGGACTATCCTCGTCTACAGATTGAAGAGGTGTGATCAGTGCTGGGGGGACTATCCTCGTCTACAGATTGAAGAGGTGTGATCAGTGCTGGGGGGGACTATCCTCGTCTACAGATTGAAGAGGTGTGTTCAGTGCTGGGGGGACTATCCTCGTCTACAGGACAGATTGAAGAGGTGTGATCAGTGCTGGGGGGGACTATCCTCGTCTACAGATTGAAGAGGTGTGTTCAGTGCTGGGGGGACTATCCTCGTCTACAGGACAGATTGAAGAGGTGTGATCAGTGCTGGGGGGACTATCCTCGTCTACAGATTGAAGAGGTGTGTTCAGTGCTGGGGGACTATCCTCGTCTACAGATTGAAGAGGTGTGATCAGTGCTGGGGGGGACTATCCTCGTCTACAGATTGAAGAGGTGTGTTCAGTGCTGGGGGGGGACTATCCTCGTCTACAGATTGAAGAGGTGTGATCAGTGCTGGGGAGGACTATCCTCGTCTGCAGGACAGATTGAAGAGGTGTGTTCAGGGCTGGGGGGGACTATCCTCGTCTGCAGGACAGATTGAAGAGGTGTGTTCAGTGCTGGGGGGACTATCCTCGTCTGCAGGACAGATTGAAGAGGTGTGATCGGTGCTGGGGGACTATCCTCGTCTACAGATTGAAGAGGTGTGATCAGTGCTGGGGGGACTATCCTCGTCTACAGATTGAAGAGGTGTGATCAGTGCTGGGGGGACTATCCTCGTCTACAGATTGAAGAGGTGTGATCAGTGCTGGGGGGGACTATCCTCGTCTATAGATTGAAGAGGTGTGATCAGTGCTGGGGGGACTATCCTCGTCTACAGGACAGATTGAAGCGGTGTGATCAGTGCTGGGGGGACTATCCTCGTCTACAGATTGAAGAGGTGTGATCAGTGCTGGGGGGACTATCCTCGTCTACAGGACAGCTTGAAGAGGTGTGATCAGTGCTGGGTGGGACTATCCTCGTCTACAGATTGAAGAGGTGTGATCAGTGCTGGGGGACTATCCTCGTCTACTGGACAGATTGAAGAGGTGTGTTCAGTGCTGGGGGGGCTATCCTCGTCTACAGATTGAAGATGTGTGATCAGTGCTGGTGGGGCTATCATCGTCTACAGATTGAAGAGGTGTGATCAGTGTTGGTGGGGCTATCATCGTCTACAGATTGAAGAGGTGTGATCAGTGCTGGGGGGACTATCCTCGTCTACAGATTGAAGAGGTGTGATCAGTGCTGGGGGGACTATCCTCGTCTACAGATTGAATAGGTGTGGTCAGTGCTGTGGGGGGGACTATCCTCGTCTGCAGATTGAAGAGGTGTGATCAGTGCTGGGGGGACTATCCTCGTCTACAGATTGAAGAGGTGTGATCAGTGCTGGGGGGGACTATCCTCGTCTACAGATTGAAGAGGTGTGATCAGTGCTGGGGGGACTATCCTCGTCTACAGATTGAAGAGGTGTGATCAGTGCTGGGGGGGACTATCCTCGTCTACAGATTGAAGAGGTGTGATCAGTGCTGGGGGGGACTATCCTCGTCTGCAGGACAGATTGAAGAGGTGTGTTCAGTGCTGGGGGGGACTATCCTCGTCTACAGGACAGATTGAAGAGGTGTGATCAGTGCTGGGGGGGACTATCCTCGTCTACAGATTGAAGAGGTGTGATCAGTGCTGGGGGGGACTATCCTCGTCTACAGATTGAAGAGGTGTGATCAGTGCTGGGTGGGGACTATCCTCGTCTCACAGATTGAAGAGGTGTGTTCAGTGCTGGGGGGACTATCCTCGTCTACAGGACAGATTGAACAGGTGTGATCAGTGCTGGGGGGACTATCCTCGTCTACAGATTGAAGAGGTGTGTTCAGTGCTGGGGGGGACTATCCTCGTCTACAGGACAGATTGAAGAGGTGTGATCAGTGCTGGGGGGACTATCCTCGTCTGACAGATTGAAGAGGTGTGATCAGTGCTGGGGGGACTATCCTCGTCTACAGGACAGATTGAAGAGGTGTGATCAGTGCTGGGGGGACTATCCTCGTCTCACAGATTGAAGAGGTGTGTTCAGTGCTGGGGGGACAATCCTCGTCTACAGATTGAAGAGGTGTGATCAGTGCTGGGGAGGACTATCCTCGTCTGCAGGACAGATTGAAGAGGTGTGTTCAGTGCTGGGGGGACTATCCTCGTCTACAGGACAGATTGAAGAGGTGTGTTCAGTGCTGGGGGGACTATCCTCGTCTGCAGGACAGATTGAAGAGGTGTGATCGGTCCTGGGGGGGACTATCCTCGTCTACAGATTGAAGAGGTGTGATCAGTGCTGGGGGGACTATCCTCGTCTCAACAGATTGAAGAGGTGTGATCAGTGCTGGGGGGACTATCCTCGTCTACAGATTGAAGAGGTGTGATCAGTGCTTTGGGGGGACTATCCTCGTCTATAGATTGAAGGGGTGTGATCAGTGCTGGGGGGGACTATCCTCGTCTACAGGACAGATTGAAGCGGTGTGATCAGTGCTGGGGGGACTATCCTCGTCTACAGATTGAAGAGGTGTGATCAGTGCTGGGGGGGCTATCCTCGTCTACAGGACAGCTTGAAGAGGTGTGATCAGTGCTGGGGGGACTATCCTCGTCTACAGATTGAAGAGGTGTGATCAGTGCTGGGGGGGACTATCCTCGTCTACAGGACAGATTGAAGAGGTGTGTTCAGTGCTGGGGGGGCTATCCTCGTCTACAGATTGAAGATGTGTGATCAGTGCTGGTGGGGCTATCCTCGTCTACAGATTGAAGAGGTGTGATCAGTGTTGGTGGGGCTATCCTCGTCTACAGATTGAAGAGGTGTGATCAGTGCTGGGGGGACTATCCTCGTCTACAGATTGAAGAGGTGTGATCAGTGCTGGGGGGGACTATCCTCGTCTACAGATTGAATAGGTGTGGTCAGTGCTGTGGGGGACTATCCTCGTCTGCAGATTGAAGAGGTGTGATCAGTGCTGGGGGGACTATCCTCGTCTACAGATTGAAGAGGTGTGATCAGTGCTGGGGGACTATCCTCGTCTACAGATTGAAGAGGTGTGATCAGTGCTGGGGGGACTATCCTCGCTCTACAGATTGAAGAGGTGTGTTCAGTGCTGGGGGGACTATCCTCGTCTACAGGACAGATTGAAGAGGTGTGTTCAGTGCTGGGGGGGACTATCCTCGTCTACAGGACAGATTGAAGAGGTGTGATCAGTGCTGGGGGGACTATCCTCGTCTACAGATTGAAGAGGTGTGATCAGTTCTGGGGGGACTATCCTCGTCTGCAGGACAGATTGAAGAGGTGTGATCAGTGCTGGGGGGGACTATCCTCTTCTGCAGGACAGATTGAAGAGGTGTGATCAGTGCTGGGGGGACTATCCTCGTCTGCAGGACAGATTGAAGAGGTGTGATCAGTGCTGGGGAGGACTATCCTCGTCTCACAGATTGAAGAGGTGTGATCAGTGCTGGGGGGACTATCCTCGTCTGCAGGACAGATTGAAGAGGTGTGATCAGTGCTGGGGGGGACTATCCTCGTCTGCAGGACAGATTGAAGAGGTGTGATCAGTGCTGGGGGGGACTATCCTCGTCTACAGATTGAAGAGGTGTGATCAGTGCTGGGGGGGACTATCCTCGTCTGCAGGACAGATTGAAGAGGTGTGATCAGTGCTGGGGGGACTATCCTCTTCTGCAGGACAGATTGAAGAGGTGTGATCAGTGCTGGGGGACTATCCTCGTCTACAGATTGAAGAGGTGTGATCAGTGCTGGGGGACTATCCTCGTCTACAGGACAGATTGAAGAGGTGTGATCAGTGCTGGGGGGACTATCCTCGTCTACAGATTGAAGAGGTGTGATCAGTGCTGGGGGGACTATCCTCGTCTACAGATTGAAGAGGTGTGATCAGTGCTGGGGGTCTATCCTCGTCTACAGATTGAAGAGGTGTGTTCAGTGCTGTGGGGGGATATCCTCGTCTGCAGGACAGATTGAAGAGGTGTGATCAGTGCTGGGGGGGGGACTATCCTCGTCTACAGATTGAAGAGGTGTGATCAGTGCTGGGGGGGACTATCCTCGTCTACAGATTGAAGAGGTGTGATCAGTGCTGGGGGGTCTATCCTCGTCTACAGATTGAAGAGGTGTGTTCAGTGCTGTGGGGACTATCCTCGTCTACAGATTGAAGAGGTGTGTTCAGTGCTGGGGGGGACTATCCTCGTCTACAGGACAGATTGAAGAGGTGTGTTCAGTGCTGGGGGGGACTATCCTCGTCTACAGATTGAAGAGGTGTGTTCAGTGCTGGGGGGACTATCCTCGTCTACAGGACAGATTGAAGAGGTGTGATCAGTGCTGGGGGGGACTATCCTCATCTGCAGATTGAAGAGGTGTGTTCAGTGCTGGGGGGGACTATCCTCGTCTACAGATTGAAGAGGTGTGATCAGTGCTGGGGGGACTATCCTCGTCCCAGGCAGATTGAAGAGGTGTGTTCAGTGCTGGGGGGACTATCCTCGTCTGCAGACAGATTGAAGAGGTGTGATCAGTGCTGGGGAAGGACTATCCTCGTCTGCAGGACAGATTGAAGAGGTGTGATCAGTGCTGGGGGGACTATCCTCGTCTACAGATTGAAGAGGTGTGTTCAGTGCTGGGGGGACTATCCTCGTCTACAGATTGAAGAGGTGTGATCAGTGCTGGGGGAATATCCTCGTCTGCAGGACAGATTGAAGAGGTGTGTTCAGTGCTGGGGGGGACTATCCTCGTCTGCAGGACAGATTGAAGAGGTGTGATCGGTGCTGGGGGGGACTATCCTCGTCTACAGATTGAAGAGGTGTGATCAGTGCTGGGGGGACTATCCTCGTCTACAGATTGAAGAGGTGTGATCAGTGCTGGGGGGCTATCCTCGTCTACAGATTGAAGAGGTGTGATCAGTGCTTGGGGGGACTATCCTCGTCTATAGATTGAAGAGGTGTGATCAGTGCTGGGGGACTATCCTCGTCTACAGAAGATTGAAGAGGTGTGTTCAGTGCTGTGGGGGATATCCTCGTCTGCAGGACAGATTGAAGAGGTGTGATCAGTGCTGGGGGGGACTATCCTCGTCTCGGACAGATTGAAGAGGTGTGATCAGTGCTGGGGGGACTATCCTCGTCTACAGGACAGATTGAAGCGGTGTGATCAGTGCTGGGGGGACTATCCTCGCTCTACAGATTGAAGAGGTGTGATCAGTGCTGGGGGACTATCCTCGTCTACAGGACAGCTTGAAGAGGTGTGATCAGTGCTGGGTGGGACTATCCTCGCTCTACAGATTGAAGAGGTGTGATCAGTGCTGGGGGGACTATCCTCGTCTACAGGACAGATTGAAGAGTTGTGTTCAGTGCTGGGGGGGCTATCCTCGTCTCACAGATTGAAGATGTGTGATCAGTGCTGGTGGGGCTATCCTCGTCTACAGATTGAAGATGTGTGATCAGTGCTGGTGGGGCTATCATCGTCTACAGATTGAAGAGGTGTGATCAGTGTTGGTGGGGCTATCCTCGTCTACAGATTGAAGAGGTGTGATCAGTGCTGGGGGGGACTATCCTCGTCTACAGATTGAAGAGGTGTGATCAGTGCTGGGGGGGACTATCCTCGTCTACAGATTGAATAGGTGTGGTCAGTGCTGTGGGGGGACTATCCTCGTCTGCAGATTGAAGAGGTGTGATCAGTGCTGGGGGGACTATCCTCGTCTACAGATTGAAGAGGTGTGATCAGTGCTGGGGGGACTATCCTCGTCTACAGATTGAAGAGGTGTGATCAGTGCTGGGGGGACTATCCTCGTCTACAGACTGAAGAGGTGTGATCAGTGCTGGGGGGGACTATCCCCGTCTACAGATTGAAGAGGTGTGTTCAGTGCTGGGGGGACTATCCTCGTCTACAGGACAGATTGAAGAGGTGTGTTCAGTGCTGGGGGACTATCCCCGTCTACAGGACAGATTGAAGAGGTGTGATCAGTGCTGGGGGGGACTATCCTCGTCTACAGATTGAAGAGGTGTGATCAGTGCTGGGGGGACTATCCTCGTCTGCAGGACAGATTGAAGAGGTGTGATCAGTGCTGGGGGGGACTATCCTCGTCTGCAGGACAGATTGAAGAGGTGTGATCAGTGCTGGGGGACTATCCTCGTCTGCAGGACAGATTGAAGAGGTGTGATCAGGGCTGGGGGGACTATCCTTGTCTGCAGGACAGATTGAAGAGGTGTGATCAGTTCTGGGGGACTATCCCCGTCTACAGATTGAAGAGCTGTGATCAGTGCTGGGGGACTATCCTCGTCTGCAGGACAGATTGAAGAGGTGTGTTCAGTGCTGGGGGGGATATCCTCGTCTGCAGGACAGATTGAAGAGGTGTGATCAGTGCTGGGGGGACTATCCTCGTCTCACAGATTGAAGAGGTGTGATCAGTGCTGGGGGGTCTATCCTCGTCTCACAGATTGAAGAGGTGTGATCAGTGCTTGGGGGACTATCCTCGTCTATAGATTGAAGAGGTGTGATCAGTGCTGGGGGGGACTATCCCCGTCTACAGGACAGATTGAAGAGGTGTGATTAGTGCTGGGGGGACTATCCCCGTCTACAGATTGAAGAGGTGTGATCAGTGCTGGGGGGACTATCCTCGTCTACAGATTGAAGAGGTGTGATCAGTGCTGGGGGGACTATCCCCGTCTACAGATTGAAGAGGTGTGATCAGTGCTGGGGGGACTATCGTCGTCTACAGGACAGCTTGAAGAGGTGTGATCAGTGCTGGGGGGACTATCCTCGTCTCACAGATTGAAGAGGTGTGATCAGTGCTGGGGGGTCTATCCTCGTCTACAGATTGAAGAGGTGTGATCAGTGCTGGGGGTACTATCCTCGTCTACAGATTGAAGAGGTGTGATCAGTGCTGGGGGGCTATCCTCGTCTACAGATTGAAGAGGTGTGTTCAGTGCTGTGGGGGACTATCCTCGTCTGCAGGACAGATTGAAGAGGTGTGATCAGTGCTGGGGGGGACTATCCTCGTCTACAGATTGAAGAGGTGTGATCAGTGCTGGGGGGACTATCCTCGTCTACAGATTGAAGAGGTGTGATCAGTGCTGGGGGACTATCCTCGTCTACAGATTGAAGAGGTGTGTTCAGTGCTGTGGGGGACTATCCTCGTCTACAGATTGAAGAGGTGTGTTCAGTGCTGGGGGGACTATCCTCGTCTACAGGACAGATTGAAGAGGTGTGTTCAGTGCTGGGGGGACTATCCTCGTCTACAGATTGAAGAGGTGTGTTCAGTGCTGGGGGGACTATCCTCGTCTACAGGACAGATTGAAGAGGTGTGATCAGTGCTGGGGGGACTATCCTCATCTGCATATTGAAGAGGTGTGTTCAGTGCTGGGGGACTATCCTCGTCTACAGATTGAAGAGGTGTGATCAGTGCTGGGGGGACTATCCTCGTCCGCAGGACAGATTGAAGAGGTGTGTTCAGTGCTGGGGGGGACAATCCTCGTCTACAGATTGAAGAGGTGTGATCAGTGCTGGGGAAGGACTATCCTCATCTGCAGGACAGATTGAAGAGGTGTGATCAGTGCTGGGGGGGAATATCCTCGTCTGCAGGACAGATTGAAGAGGTGTGTTCAGTGCTGGGGGACTATCCTCGTCTGCAGGACAGATTGAAGAGGTGTGATCGGTGCTGGGGGGGACTATCCCTCGTCTACAGATTGAAGAGGTGTGATCAGTGCTGGGGGGACTATCCTCGTCTACAGATTGAAGAGGTGTGATCAGTGCTGGGGGGTCTATCCTCGTCTACAGATTGAAGAGGTGTGATCAGTGCTTGGGGGGGACTATCCTCGTCTATAGATTGAAGAGGTGTGATCAGTGCTGGGGGGGACTATCCTGGTCTACAGGACAGATTGAAGCGGTGTGATCAGTGCTGGGGGGACTATCCTCGTCTCACAGATTGAAGAGGTGTGATCAGTGCTGGGGGGCTATCCTCGTCTACAGGACAGCTTGAAGAGGTGTGATCAGTGCTGGGGGGACTATCCTCGTCTCACAGATTGAAGAGGTGTGATCAGTGCTGGGGGACTATCCTCGTCTACAGGACAGATTGAAGAGGTGTGTTCAGTGCTGGGGGGCTATCCTCGTCTACAGATTGAAGAGGTGTGATCAGTGCTGGTGGGGCTATCCTCGTCTACAGATTGAAGATGTGTGATCAGTGCTGGTGGGGCTATCATCGTCTACAGATTGAAGAGGTGTGATCAGTGTTGGTGGGGCTATCATCGTCTACAGATTGAAGAGGTGTGATCAGTGCTGGGGGGACTATCCTCGTCTACAGATTGAAGAGGTGTGATCAGTGCTGGGGGGGACTATCCTCGTCTACAGATTGAATAGGTGTGGTCAGTGCTGTGGGGGGGACTATCCTCGTCTGCAGATTGAAGAGGTGTGATCAGTGCTGGGGGGACTATCCTCGTCTACAGATTGAAGAGGTGTGATCAGTGCTGGGGGACTATCCTCGTCTACAGATTGAAGAGGTGTGATCAGTGCTGGGGGGACTATCCTCGTCTACAGACTGAAGAGGTGTGATCAGTGCTGGGGGGACTATCCTCGTCTACAGATTGAAGAGGTGTGTTCAGTGCTGGGGGGACTATCCTCGTCTGCAGGACAGATTGAAGAGGTGTGTTCAGTGCTGGGGGGACTATCCTCGTCTACAGGACAGATTGAAGAGGTGTGATCAGTGCTGGGGGGACTATCCTCGTCTACAGATTGAAGAGGTGTGATCAGTGCTGGGGGGACTATCCTCGTCTGCAGGACAGATTGAAGAGGTGTGATCAGTGCTGGGGGGACTATCCTCGTCTGCAGGACAGATTGAAGAGGTGTGATCAGTGCTGGGGGGACTATCCTCGTCTGCAGGACAGATTGAAGAGGTGTGATCAGGGCTGGGGGGGACTATCCTTGTCTGCAGGACAGATTGAAGAGGTGTGATCATTTCTGGGGGGACTATCCTCGTCTACAGATTGAAGAGCTGTGATCAGTGCTGGGGGGCTATCCTCGTCTGCAGGACAGATTGAAGAGGTGTGTTCAGTGCTGGGGGGATATCCTCGTCTGCAGGACAGATTGAAGAGGTGTGATCAGTGCTGGGGGACTATCCTCGTCTACAGATTGAAGAGGTGTGATCAGTGCTGGGGGTCTATCCTCGTCTACAGATTGAAGAGGTGTGATCAGTGCTTGGGGGACTATCCTCGTCTATAGATTGAAGAGGTGTGATCAGTGCTGGGGGGACTATCCTCGTCTACAGGACAGATTGAAGAGGTGTGATTAGTGCTGGGGGGACTATCCTCGTCTCACAGATTGAAGAGGTGTGATCAGTGCTGGGGGGACTATCCTCGTCTACAGATTGAAGAGGTGTGATCAGTGCTGGGGGGACTATCCTCGTCTCACAGATTGAAGAGGTGTGATCAGTGCTGGGGGGACTATCCTCGTCTACAGGACAGCTTGAAGAGGTGTGATCAGTGCTGGGGGACTATCCTCGTCTACAGATTGAAGAGGTGTGTTCAGTGCTGGGGGGGGGCTATCCTCGTCTCACAGATTGAAGATGTGTGATCAGTGCTGGTGGGGCTATCATCGTCTACAGATTGAAGATGTGTGATCAGTGCTGGTGGGGACTATCATCGTCTCACAGATTGAAGAGGTGTGATCAGTGTTGGTGGGGCTATCCTCGTCCACAGATTGAAGAGGTGTGATCAGTGCTGGGGGACTATCCTCGCTCACAGATTGAAGAGGTGTGATCAGTGCTGGGGGGACTATCCTCGTCTCACAGATTGAAGAGGTGTGGTCAGTGCTGGGGGGACTATCCCCGTCTGCAGATTGAAGAGGTGTGATCAGTGCTGGGGGACTATCCTCGTCTACAGATTGGAAGAGGTGTGATCAGTGCTGGGGGGACTATCCTCGTCTACAGATTGAAGAGGTGTGATCAGTGCTGGGGGACTATCCTCGTCTACAGACTGAAGAGGTGTGATCAGTGCTGGGGGGACTATCCTCGTCTACAGATTGAAGAGGTGTGTTCAGTGCTTGGGGGACTATCCTCGTCTACAGGACAGATTGAAGAGGTGTGTTCAGTGCTGGGGGACTATCCTCGCCTACAGGACAGATTGAAGAGGTGTGATCAGTGCTGGGGGACTATCCTCGCCTACAGATTGAAGAGGTGTGATCAGTGCTGGGGGACTATCCTCGTCTGCAGGACAGATTGAAGAGGTGTGATCAGTGCTGGGGGACTATCCTCGTCTGCAGGACAGATTGAAGAGGTGTGATCAGTGCTGGGGGACTATCCTCGTCTGCAGGACAGATTGAAGAGGTGTGATCAGTGCTGGGGGACTATCCTTGTCTGCAGGACAGATTGAAGAGGTGTGATCATTTCTGGGGGACTATCCCCGTCTACAGATTGAAGAGCTGTGATCAGTGCTGGGGGACTATCCTCGCCTGCAGGACAGATTGAAGAGGTGTGTTCAGTGCTGGGGGATATCCTCGTCTGCAGGACAGATTGAAGAGGTGTGATCAGTGCTGGGGGACTATCCTCGCCTACAGATTGAAGAGGTGTGATCAGTGCTGGGGGTCTATCCTCGTCTACAGATTGAAGAGGTGTGATCAGTGCTTGGGGGGACTATCCTCGTCTATAGATTGAAGAGGTGTGATCAGTGCTGGGGGACTATCCTCGTCTACAGGACAGATTGAAGAGGTGTGATTAGTGCTGGGGGACTATCCTCGTCTACAGATTGAAGAGGTGTGATCAGTGCTGGGGGGGACTATCCTCGTCTACAGATTGAAGAGGTGTGATCAGTGCTGGGGGACTATCCTCGTCTACAGATTGAAGAGGTGTGATCAGTGCTGGGGGGGACTATCCTCGTCTACAGGACAGCTTGAAGAGGTGTGATCAGTGCTGGGGGGGACTATCCCCGTCTACAGATTGAAGGGGTGTGATCAGTGCTGGGGGACTATCCTCGTCTCACAGATTGAAGAGGTGTGATCAGTGCTGGGGGGGACTATCCTCGTCTGCAGAACAGATTGAAGAGGTGTGATCAGTGCTGGGGGGACTATCCTCGTCTACAGGACAGCTTGAAGAGGTGTGATCAGTGCTGGGTGGGACTATCCTCGTCTACAGATTGAAGAGGTGTGATCAGTGCTGGGGGACTATCCTCGCCTACAGGACAGATTGAAGAGGTGTGTTCAGTGCTGGGGGGGCTGTCCTCGTCTCACAGATTGAAGAGGTGTGATCAGTGCTGGGGGGCTATCCTCGTCTACAGATTGAAGAGGTGTGATCAGTGCTGGGGGGGACTATCCCGCTCTACAGATTGAAGAGGTGTGATCAGTGCTGGGGGACTATCCTCGTCTACAGATTGAATAGGTGTGGTCAGTGCTGTGGGGGACTATCCTCGTCTGCAGATTGAAGAGGTGTGATCAGTGCTGGGGGACTATCCTCGCCTCACAGATTGGAAGAGGTGTGATCAGTGCTGGGGGACTATCCTCGTCTCACAGATTGAAGAGGTGTGATCAGTGCTGGGGGGACTCTCCTCGTCTACAGATTGAAGAGGTGTGTTCAGTGCTGGGGGGACTATCCTCGTCTACAGGACAGATTGAAGAGGTGTGTTCAGTGCTGGGGGGGACTATCCTCGTCTACAGGACAGATTGAAGAGGTGTGATCAGTGCTGGGGGACTATCCTCGTCTACAGATTGAAGAGGTGTGATCAGTGCTGGGGGGACTATCCTCGTCTGCAGATTGAAGAGGTGTGATCAGTGCTGGGGGACTATCCTCGTCTACAGATTGAAGAGGTGTGATCAGTGCTGGGGGGACTATCCCCGCTCTACAGATTGAAGAGGTGTGATCAGTGCTGGGGGGGACTATCCTCGCTCAGGACAGATTGAAGAGGTGTGTTCAGTGCTGGGGGACTATCCTCGTCTACAGGACAGATTGAAGAGGTGTGATCAGTGCTGGGGGGACTATCCTCGCTCCGACAGATTGAAGAGGTGTGATCAGTGCTGGGGGACTATCCTCGTCTCACAGATTGAAGAGGTGTGATCAGTGCTGGGGGACTATCCTCGCTCTACAGATTGAAGAGGTGTGGTCAGTGCTGTGGGGGACTATCCCCGTCTGACAGATTGAAGAGGTGTGATCAGTGCTGGGGGACTATCCTCGCTCTACAGATTGAAGAGGTGTGATCAGTGCTGGGGGACTATCCTCGCCTCACAGATTGAAGAGGTGTGATCAGTGCTGGGGGACTATCCGCGCCTCACAGATTGAAGAGGTTGATCAGTGCTGGGGGACTATCCCGCCTACAGACAGATTGAAGAGGTGTGATCAGTGCTGGGGGGACTATCCCGTCTACAGGACAGATTGAAGAGGTGTGATCAGTGCTGGGGGACTATCCTCGTCTACAGATTGAAGAGGTGTGATCAGTGCTGGGGGGCTATCCTCGTCTCACAGATTGAAGAGGTGTGATCAGTGCTGGGGGACTATCCTCGTCTACAGATGAAGAGGTGTGATCAGTGCTGGGGGGACTATCCTCGCCTACAGATTGAAGAGGTGTGATCAGTGCTGGGGGGACTATCCTCGTCTGCAAGATTGAAGAGGTGTGATCAGTGCTGGGGGACTATCCCCGTCTCACAGATTGAAGAGGTGTGATCAGTGCTGGGGGGGACTATCCCCGCTCCACAGATTGGAAGAGGTGTGATCAGTGCTGGGGGACTATCCTCGTCTCAGGACAGACTGAAGAGGTGTGATCAGTGCTGGGGGACTATCCTCGCCTACAGATTGAAGAGGTGTGTTCAGTGCTGGGGGACTATCCCCGCCTACAGGACAGATTGAAGAGGTGTGTTCAGTGCTGGGGGGGACTATCCTCGCCTACAGGACAGATTGAAGAGGTGTGATCAGTGCTGGGGGGACTATCCCCGCCTCACAGATTGAAGAGGTGTGATCAGTGCTGGGGGACTATCCCCGCCTGCAGGACAGATTGAAGAGGTGTGATCAGTGCTGGGGGACTATCCTCGTCTGCAGGACAGATTGAAGAGGTGTGATCAGTGCTGGGGGGACTATCCTCGCCTGCAGGACAGATTGAAGAGGTGTGATCAGTGCTGGGGGGACTATCCTTGTCTGCAGGACAGATTGAAGAGGTGTGATCATTTCTGGGGGACCATCCTCGCCTACAGATTGAAGAGGTGTGATCAGTGCTGGGGGACTATCCTCGTCTGCAGGACAGATTGAAGAGGTGTGTTCAGTGCTGGGGGACTATCCCCGCCTGCAGGACAGATTGAAGAGGTGTGATCAGTGCTGGGGGACTATCCTCGCTCTACAGATTGAAGAGGTGTGATCAGTGCTGGGGGACTATCCTCGCCTACAGATTGAAGAGGTGTGATCAGTGCTGGGGGACTATCCCCGTCTACAGGACAGATTGAAGAGGTGTGATTAGTGCTGGGGGACTATCCCCGCCTCACAGATTGAAGAGGTGTGATCAGTGCTGGGGGACCATCCTCGCCCACAGATTGAAGAGGTGTGATCAGTGCTGGGGGACTATCCTCGCTCTGCACAGATTGAAGAGGTGTGATCAGTGCTGGGGGACTATCCTCGCCACAGGACAGCTTGAAGAGGTGTGATCAGTGCTGGGGGGGACCATCCCCGCCTACAGATTGAAGAGGTGTGATCAGTGCTGGGGGGACTATCCCCGCTCTACAGATTGGAAGAGGTGTGATCAGTGCTGGGGGACCATCCCCGCCTCACAGATTGAAGAGGTGTGGTCAGTGCTGGGGGGACCATCCCGCCTGCAGATTGAAGAGGTGTGATCAGTGCTGGGGGACCATCCCCGTCTCACAGATTGGAAGAGGTGTGATCAGTGCTGGGGGACTATCCCCGCCTGCACAGATTGAAGAGGTGTGATCAGTGCTGGGGGACTATCCCCGCTCACAGATTGAAGAGGTGTGATCAGTGCTGGGGGGACTATCCTCGTCTGCACAGATTGAAGAGGTGTGATCAGTGCTGGGGGACTATCCTCGCCTACAGGACAGATTGAAGAGGTGTGATTAGTGCTGGGGGGGACCATCCCGCTCTACAGATTGAAGAGGTGTGATCAGTGCTGGGGGACCATCCCGCTCCACAGATTGAAGAGGTGTGATCAGTGCTGGGGGACTATCCGCGCCTGCAGACAGATTGAAGAGGTGTGATCAGTGCTGGGGGGGACTATCCTCGCCTACAGGACAGCTTGAAGAGGTGTGATCAGTGCTGGGGGGGACTATCCTCGTCTCACAGATTGAAGAGGTGTGATCAGTGCTGGGGGACTATCCCCGGCTACAGATTGAAGAGGTGTGATCAGTGCTGGGGGACTATCCTCGTCTGCAACAGATTGAAGAGGTGTGATCAGTGCTGGGGGACTATCCCCGTCTACAGGACAGCTTGAAGAGGTGTGATCAGTGCTGGGGGACTATCCTCGCCTACAGATTGAAGAGGTGTGATCAGTGCTGGGGGGACTATCCTCGTCTCACAGGACAGATTGAAGAGGTGTGTTCAGTGCTGGGGGACTATCCTCGTCTGGGACAGATTGAAGAGGTGTGATCAGTGCTGGGGGACTATCCCCGCCTCACAGATTGAAGAGGTGTGATCAGTGCTGGGGGACCATCCCCGCTGCAGGACAGATTGAAGAGGTGTATCAGTGCTGGGGGACCATCCTCGCCTACAGATTGAAGAGTGTGATCAGTGCTGGGGGGACTATCCCGCTGACAGATTGGAAGAGGTGTGATCAGTGCTGGGGGACTATCCCCGTCTGAGGACAGATTGAAGAGGTGTGATCAGTGCTGGGGGACTATCCTCGCTCACAGATTGAAGAGGTGTGATCAGTGCTGGGGGGACTATCCTCGTCTACAGATTGAAGAGGTGTTTCAGTGCTGGGGGACTATCCTCGTCTACAGGACAGATTGAAGAGGTGTGATCAGTGCTGGGGGACTATCCTCGTCTTCAGGACAGATTGAAGAGGTGTGATCAGTGCTGGGGGACTATCCTCGTCTCACAGATTGAAGAGGTGTGATCAGTGCTGGGGGACTATCCCGCCTGCAGATTGAAGAGGTGTGATCAGTGCTGGGGGACCATCCCCGCCTAGCAGATTGAAGAGGTGTGATCAGTGCTGGGGGACTATCCTCGCCTCACAGATTGAAGAGTGTGATCAGTGCTGGGGGACTATCCCCGTCTACAGACAGATTGAAGAGGTGTGATCAGTGCTGGGGGACTATCCTCGTCTACAGATTGAAGAGGTGTGATCAGTGCTGGGGGACTATCCTCGTCTACAGATTGGAAGAGGTGTGATCAGTGCTGGGGGGACTATCCCCGCCTGCAGGCAGATTGAAGAGGTGTGGTCAGTGCTGGGGGGGACTACCTCGTCTACAGATTGAAGAGGTGTGATCAGTGCTGGGGGACTATCCTCGTCTACAGATTGGAAGAGGTGTGATCAGTGCTGGGGGGACTATCCGCGCTACAGATTGAAGAGGTGTGATCAGTGCTGGGGGACTATCCTCGTCTACGATTGAAGAGGTGTATCAGTGCTGGGGGACTATCCTCGTCTACAGACAGATTGAAGAGGTGTGATCAGTGCTGGGGGGGACTATCCGCGTCTACAGGACAGATTGAAGAGGTGTGATCAGTGCTGGGGGACTATCCCCGTCTACAGATTGAAGAGGTGTGATCAGTGCTGGGGGGCTATCCTCGTCTGCAGGACAGATTGAAGAGGTGTATCAGTGCTGGGGGGACTATCCTCGCCTACGATTGAAGAGGTGTGATCAGTGCTGGGGGGACTATCCCCGCCTCACAGATTGAAGAGGTGTGGTCAGTGCTGGGGGGGACTATCCTCGTCTGACAGATTGAAGAGGTGTGATCAGTGCTGGGGGACTATCCCGCCTCACAGATTGAAGAGGTGTGATCAGTGCTGGGGGACCATCCTCGCCTCACAGATTGAAGAGGTGTGATCAGTGCTGGGGGACCATCCTCGCCTACAGACTGAAGAGGTGTGATCAGTGCTGGGGGACCATCCTCGCTCACAGACTGAAGAGGTGTGATCAGTGCTGGGGGACTATCCGCCCACAGACAGATTGAAGAGGTGTGATCAGTGCTGGGGGACTATCCTCGTCTACAGGACAGATTGAAGAGGTGTGATCAGTGCTGGGGGACTATCCTCGCCTACAGATTGAAGAGGTGTGATCAGTGCTGGGGGACTATCCTCGCCTGCAGGACAGATTGAAGAGGTGTGATCAGTGCTGGGGGGACTATCCTCGCCCAGACAGATTGAAGAGGTGTGATCAGTGCTGGGGGACTATCCCGTCTCACAGATTGAAGAGGTGTGATCAGTGCTGGGGGACCATCCTCGCCTGCAGAGATTGGAAGAGGTGTGATAGTGCTGGGGGACTATCCTCGTCTACAGATTGAAGAGGTGTGATCAGTGCTGGGGGACTATCCTCGTCTCAACAGATTGAAGAGGTGTGATCAGTGCTGGGGGGACTATCCTCGTCTGCACAGATTGAAGAGGTGTGATCAGTGCTGGGGGACTATCCTCGTCTACAGATTGAAGAGGTGTGATCAGTGCTGGGGGACCATCCGCGTCTACAGATTGAAGAGGTGTGTTCAGTGCTGGGGGACTATCCTCGTCTACAGGACAGATTGAAGAGGTGTGATTAGTGCTGGGGGGGACTATCCGCGTCTACAGATTGAAGAGGTGTGATCAGTGCTGGGGGACTATCCTCGTCTGCGGACAGATTGAAGAGGTGTGATCAGTGCTGGGGGACTATCCTCGTCTGACAGATTGAAGAGGTGTGATCAGTGCTGGGGGGGACTATCCTCGTTAGCGATTGAAGAGGTGTGATCAGTGTGGGGGACTATCCTCGCACAACTGAAGAGGTGTGATCAGTGCTGGGGGACTATCCGCGCCCAGGCAGATTGAAGAGGTGTGACCAGTGCTGGGGGACTATCCCCGGCTCAGCAGACTGGAAGAGGTGTGGTCAGTGCTGGGGGGATTCCTCGGACAGATTGAAGAGGTGTGATCAGTGCTGGGGGACTATCCTCGCTCTACAGATTGAAGAGGTGTGATCAGTGCTGGGGGGGACCATCCCGCCTACAGATTGAAGAGGTGCGATCAGTGCTGGGGGACTATCCCCGCCTCACAGAAATTGGAAGAGGTGTGTTCAGTGCTGGGGGACTATCCTCGTCCCACAGGACAGACTGGAAGAGGTGTGACCAGTGCTGGGGACTATCCTCGCTACACCCCAGATTGAAGAGGTGCGATCAGTGTGGGGGACTATCCGTACAG
>NW_025549593.1:0-43007 GCF_905237065.1 Salmo salar | reverse complement strand
AGAACAGTCAGTATAGTCTAAAGAGAGAGGGAGAGAGAAGAGAACAGTAGTATAGTCTAAAGAGAGAGGGAGAGAGAAAGAGAAACAGACAAAAAAGTATAGTTAAAGAGAGAGAGGGAGAGAGAAGAGAACAGTCAGCAAAGTCAAAGAGAGAGGGAGAGAGAAGAGAACAGCCCAGCATAGATCTAAAGAGAGAGGGAGAGAGAAGCAGAACAGACAGTATAGTTAGAGAGAGAGGAGAGAGAAGAGAACAGTCAGCATAGTCTAAAGAGAGAGGGAGAGAGAAGAGACAGTCAGCAACTAAAGAGATAGGAGAGAGAAGACCAGGTATAGTAAAGAGAAAGAAGAGAACACAATAAAGAGAGAGGGAGAGAGAAGAGAACAGCCAGCATAGTCTAAAGAGAGAGGGAGAGAGAAAGAGAACAGTCAGCATAGTCTAAAGAGAGAGGGAGAGAGAAGAGAACAGTCAGGATAGTCCAAAGAGAGAGGGAGAGAGAAGAGAACAGTAGTATAGTCAAAGAGGAGGGGAGAGACAGTCAGTATAGTCAAAGAGAGAGGGAGAGAGAAGAGAACAGTCAGGATAGTCTAAAGAGAGGGGAAGAGAAGAGAACAGTCAGCATAGTCTAAAGAGAGAGGGAGAGGAAAAACACAGTATAGTCTAAAGAGAGAGGGAGAGAGAAGAGAACGGTCAGTATAGTCTAAAGAGAGAGGGGGAGAGAAGAGAACAGTCGGTATAGTTAAAGAGAGGGGAGAGAGAAGAGAACAGTCAGCGGATAGTCCAAAGAAGGGGAGAGAGAAAGAACAGCAGCAGAGAGAGGGAGAGAGAGGAACAGTCAAGGTATAGTCTAAAGAGAGAGGAGAGAGACACAGTATAGTCTGAAAGAGAGAGGGAGAGAGAAGAACAGCAGTATAGTAAAGAGAGAGAGATAGAAACAGTCAGTATAGTCCAAAGAGAGAGGAGAGAAGAGAACTCAGTAATAGTCTAAAGAGAGGGGAGAGAGAAGAGAACAGTCAGCATAGTCTAAAGAGAGAGGGAGAGAGAATAGAACAGTTAGTATAGTCCAAAGAGAGAGGGAGAGAGAAGAGAAAACAGTCAGTATAGTTAAAGAGAGAGGGAGAGAGAAGAGAACAGCAGTATAGTCTAAAGAGAGAGGGAGGGGAAGAGAACAGTCAGTATAGTCAAAGAGAGAGGGAGAGAGAAGAGAACAGACAGTATAGTCCAAAGAGAGAGGGAGAGAAGAGAAGAGAACAGTCAGGATAGTCCAAAGAGAGAGGGAGAGAGAACAACAGTCAGTATAGTTAAAGAGAGAGGGAGAGAGAAGAGAACAGCAGTATAGTTAAAGAGAGAGGGGAGAGAGAAGAGAACAGTCAAGGTATAGTCTAAAGAGAGAGAGAGAGAAGAGAATAGTCAGTATAGTCTAAAGAGAGAGGGAGAGAGAAGAGAACAGTCAATAGTCTAAAGAGAGAGGGAGAGAGAAGAGAACAGCCAGTATATCTAAAGAGAGAGGGAGAGAGAAGAGAACAGTCAGCTAGTTAAAGAGAGAGGGAGAGAGAAGAGAACAGTCAGTATAGCCCAAAGAGAGAGGGAGAGAGAAGAGAACAGTCAGTATAGTCTAAAGAGAGAGGGAGAGAGAAGAGAACAGTCAGCATAAGTCTAAAGAGAGAGGGAGAGAGAAGAGAACAGTCAGTATAGTCTAAAGAGAGAGGGAGAGAGAAGAGAACAGTCAGTATAGTCTAAAGAGAGGGGGGAGAGAGAAGAGAACAGTCAGCATAGTCCAAAGAGAGAGGGAGAGAGAAGAGAACAGACAGGATAGTCTAAAGAGAGAGGGAGAGAGAACAGAACAGTCAGTATAGTCAAAGAGAGAGGGAGAGAGAAGAGAACAGTCAGTATAGTCTAAAGAGAGGGGGGAGAGAAGAGAACAGTAGTATAGTCTAAAGAGAGGGGAGAGAGAACAGAACAGTCAGCATAGTCCAAAGAGAGAGGGAGAGAGAAGAGAACAGCCAGTATAGTCTAAAGAGAGAGGAGAGAGAAGAGAACAGTCAGCATAGTCAAAGAGAGAGGGAGAGAGAAGAGAACAGTCAGTATAGTCAAAGAGAGAGGGAGAGAAAGATCAGTATAGTCTAAAGAGAGAGAGAGAGAAGAGAACAGTCAAGTATAGTCTAAAGAGAGGAGAGAGAAGAGAACAGTCAGTATAGTCTAAAGAGAGAGGAGAGAGAAGAGAACAGTCAGTATAGTCTAAAGAGAGAGGGAGAGAGAAGAGAACAGTCAGTATAGTCTAAAGAGAGAGGGAGAGAGAAGAGAACAGTCAGTATAGTCTAAAGAGAGGAGAGAGAGAGAACAGTCAGTATAGTCTAAAGAGAGAGGGAGAGAGAACAGTCAGTATAGTCTAAAGAGAGAGGGAGAAGAGAACAGTCAGTATAGTCTAAAGAGAGAGGAGAGAGAGAGAACAGTCAGTATAGTCTAAAGAGAGAGGGAGAGAGAAGAGAACAGTCAGTATAGTCTAAAGAGAGAGGGAGAGAGAACAGAACAGTCAGTATAGTCTAAAGAGAGAGGAGAGAGAGGAACAGTCAGTATAGTCTAAAGAGAGAGGAGAGAGAAGAGAACAGTCAGTGTAGTCTAAAGAGAGAGGGAGAGAGAAGAGAACAGTCAGTATAGTCTAAAGAGAGAGGGAGAGAGAAGAGAACAGTCAGTATAGTCTAAAGAGAGGGGAGAGAGAACAGAACAGTCAGTATAGTCTAAAGAGAGAGGGAGAGAGAAGAGAACAGTCAGTATAGTCTAAAGAGAGAGGGAGAGAGAAGAGAACAGTCAGTATAGTCTAAAGAGAGAGGGAGAGAGAAGAGAACAGTCAGTATAGTCTAAAGAGAGAGGGAGAGAGAAGAGAACAGTCAGTATAGTCTAAAGAGAGAGGAGAGAGAAGAGAACAGTCAGTATAGTCTAAAGAGAGAGGGAGAGAGAGAGAACAGTCAAGTATAGTCTAAAGAGGGAGAGAAGAGAACAGTCAGCATAGTCTAAAGAGAGAGGGAGAGAGAAGAGAACAGTCAGTATAGTCTAAAGAGAGAGGGAGAGAGAAGAGAACAGTCAGTATAGTCTAAAGAGAGAGGGAGGAGAAGAGAACAGTCAGCATAGTCTAAAGAGAGGGAGAGAGAAGAGAACAGTCAGTATAGTCTAAAGAGAGAGGGAGAGAGAAGAGAACAGTCAGTATAGTCTAAAGAGAGAGGGAGAGAGAAGAGAACAGTCAGCATAGTCCAAAGAGAGAGGGAGAGAGAAGAGAACAGTCAGTATAGTCTAAAGAGAGAGGGAGAGAGAAGAGAACAGTCAGTATAGTCTAAAGAGAGAGGGAGAGAGAAGAGAACAGTCAGTATAGTCTAAAGAGAGAGGGAGAGAGAAGAGAACAGTCAGTATAGTCTAAAGAGAGAGGGAGAGAGAAGAGACAGTCAGTATAGTCTAAAGAGAGAGGGAGAGAGAACAGTCAGCATAGTCTAAAGAGAGAGAAGAGAACAGTCAGTATAGTCTAAAGAGAGAGGGAGAGAGAAGAGAACAGTCAGTATAGTCTAAAGAGAGAGGGAGAGAGAAGAGAACAGTCAGTATAGTCTAAAGAGAGAGGGAGAGAGAAGAGAACAGTCAGTATAGTCTAAAGAGAGAGGGAGAGAGAGACAGTCAGTATAGTCTAAAGAGAGAGGGAGAGAGAAGAGAACAGTCAGTATAGTCTAAAGAGAGAGAGAGAATAGAACAGTCAGTATAGTCTAAAGAGAGAGGGAGAGAGAAGAGAACAGTCAGTATAGCTCTAAAGAGAGAGGGAGAGAGAATAGAACAGTCAGCATAGTCTAAAGAGAGAGGGAGAGAGAAGAGAACAGCAGCATAGTCTAAAGAGAGAGGGAGAGAGAAGAGAACAGTCAGCATAGTCTAAAGAGAGAGGGAGAGAGAAGAGAACAGTCAGTATAGTCTAAAGAGAGAGGGAGAGAGAAGAGAACAGTCAGTATAGTCTAAAGAGAGAGGGAGAGAGAAGAGAACAGTCAGTATAGTCCAAAGAGAGAGGGAGAGAGAAGAGAACAGTCAGTATAGTCTAAAGAGAGAGGGAGAGAGAAGAGAACAGTCAGCATAGTCCAAAGAGAGAGGGAGAGAGAAGAGAACAGTCAGTATAGTCTAAAGAGAGAGGGAGAGAGAAGAGAACAGTCAGTATAGTCTAAAGAGAGAGGGAGAGAGAATAGAACAGTCAGTATAGTCTAAAGAGAGAGGGAGAGAGAACAGTCAGTATAGTCTAAAGAGAGAGGGAGAGAGAAGAGAACAGTCAGTATAGTCTAAAGAGAGAGGGAGAGAGAAGAGAACAGTCAGTATAGTCTAAAGAGAGAGGGAGAGAGAAGAGAACAGGTCAGTATAGTCTAAAGAGAGAGGGAGAGAGAAGAGAACAGTCAGTATAGTCTAAAGAGAGAGGGAGAGAAGAGAACAGTCAGCATAGTCTAAAGAGAGAGGGAGAGAGAAGAGAACAGTCAGTATAGTCTAAAGAGAGAGGGAGAGAGAAGAGAACAGTCAGTATAGTCTAAAGAGAGAGGGAGAGAGAACAGCGTCAGTATAGTCTAAAGAGAGAGGGAGAGAGAAGAACAGTCAGCATAGTCTAAAGAGAGAGGGAGAGAGAAGAGAACAGTCAGTATAGTCTAAAGAGAGGGGAGAGAGAAGAGAACAGTCAGTATAGTCTAAAGAGAGAGGGAGAGAGAAGAGAACAGTCAGTATAGTCTAAAGAGAGAGGGAGAGAGAAGAGAACAGTCAGTATAGTCTAAAGAGAGAGGGAGAGAGAAGAGAACAGTCAGTATAGTCTAAAGAGAGAGGGAGAGAGAAGAGAACAGCCAGTATAGCCAAAGAGAGAGGGAGGAGAAGAGAACAGTCAGTATAGTCCAAAGAGAGAGGGAGAGAGAAGAGAACAGTCAGCATAGTCTAAAGAGAGGAGGGAGAGAGAAGAGAACAGTCAGCATAGTCTAAAGAGAGAGGGAGAGAGAAGAGAACAGTCAGTATAGTCTAAAGAGAGAGGGAGAGAGAAGAGAACAGTCAGCATAGTCTAAAGAGAGAGGGAGAGAGAAGAGAACAGTCAGTATAGTCTAAAGAGAGAGGGAGAGAGAAGAGAACAGTCAGCATAGTCTAAAGAGAGGGGAGAGAGAAGAGAACAGTCAGTATAGTCTAAAGAGAGAGGGAGAGAGAAGAGAACAGTCAGTATAGTCCAAAGAGAGAGGGAGAGAGAGACAGTCAGTATAGTCCAAAGAGAGAGGGAGAGAGAAGAGAACAGTCAGTATAGTCTAAAGAGAGAGGGAGAGAGAAGAGAACAGTCAGTATAGTCTAAAGAGAGAGGGAGAGAGAAGAGAACAGTCAGTATAGTCTAAAGAGAGAGGGAGAGAGAATAGAACAGTCAGTATAGTCTAAAGAGAGAGGGAGAGAGAAGAGAACAGTCAGTATAGTCTAAAGAGAGAGGGAGAGAGAAGAGAACAGTCAGTATAGTCTAAAGAGAGAGGGAGAGAGAAGAGAACAGTCAGTATAGTCTAAAGAGAGAGGGAGAGAGAAGAGAACAGTCAGTATAGTCTAAAGAGAGAGGGAGAGAGAAGAGAACAGTCAGTATAGTCCAAAGAGAGAGGAGAGAGAAGAGAACAGTCAGTATAGTCTAAAGAGAGAGGGAGAGAGAAGAGAACAGTCAGTATAGTCTAAAGAGAGAGGGAGAGAGAAGAGAACAGTCAGTATAGTCTAAAGAGAGAGGGAGAGAGAACAGTCAGTATAGTCTAAAGAGAGAGGGAGAGAGAAGAGAACAGTCAGTATAGTCTAAAGAGAGAGGGAGAGAGAAGAGAACAGTCAGTATAGTCTAAAGAGAGAGGGAGAGAGAAGAGAACAGTCAGTATAGTCTAAAGAGAGAGGGAGAGAAGAGAACAGTCAGTATAGTCTAAAGAGAGAGGGAGAGAAGAGAACAGTCAGTATAGTCTAAAGAGAGAGGGAGAGAGAGAACAGTCAGTATAGTCTAAAGAGAGAGGGAGAGAGAAGAGAACAGTCAGTATAGTCTAAAGAGAGAGGGAGAGAGAAGAGAACAGTCAGTATAGTCTAAAGAGAGAGGAGAGAGAAGAGAACAGTCAGTATAGTCTAAAGAGAGAGGGAGAGAGAAGAGAACAGTCAGCATAGTCTAAAGAGAGAGGAGAGAGAAGAGAACAGTCAGTATAGTCTAAAGAGAGAGGGAGAGAGAACAGCAGTATAGTCTAAAGAGAGAGGGAGAGAGAAGAGAACAGTCAGTATAGTCTAAAGAGAGAGGGAGAGAGAAGAGAACAGTCAGTATAGTCTAAAGAGAGAGGGAGAGAGAAGAGAACAGTCAGTATAGTCTAAAGAGAGAGGAGAGAGAAGAGAACAGTCAGTATAGTCTAAAGAGAGAGGGAGAGAGAAGAGAACAGTCAGTATAGTCTAAAGAGAGGGAGAGAGAAGAGAACAGTCAGTATAGTCTAAAGAGAGAGGGAGAGAGAAGAGAACAGCAGTATAGTCTAAAGAGAGAGGGAGAGAGAAGAGAACAGTCAGTATAGTCTAAAGAGAGAGGGAGAGAGAAGAGAACAGTCAGTATAGTCTAAAGAGAGAGGGAGAGAGAACAGAACAGTCAGTATAGTCTAAAGAGAGAGGGAGAGAGAAGAGAACAGTCAGTATAGTCTAAAGAGAGAGGGAGAGAGAAGAGAACAGTCAGTATAGTCTAAAGAGAGGGGAGAGAGAAGAGAACAGTCAGTATAGTCTAAAGAGAGAGGAAGAAGAGAACAGTCAGCATAGTCCAAAGAGAGAGGGAGAGAGAAGAGAACAGTCAGCATAGTCTAAAGAGAGAGGGAGAGAGAACAGAACAGTCAGTATAGTCTAAAGAGAGAGGGAGAGAGAAGAGAACAGCCAGTATAGTCTAAAGAGAGAGGGAGAGAGAACAGAACAGTCAGCATAGTCCAAAGAGAGAGGGAGAGAGAAGAGAACAGTCAGTATAGTCTAAAGAGAGAGAGAGAGAACAGTCAGCATAGTCTAAAGAGAGAAGGGAGAGAGAAGAGAACAGTCAGTATAGTCTAAAGAGAGAGGAGAGAGAAGAGAACAGTCAGTATAGTCCCAAAGAGAGAGGGAGAGAGAAGAGAACAGTCAGCATAGTCTAAAGAGAGAGGGAGAGAGAGAACAGTCAGTATAGTCTAAAGAGAGAGGGAGAGAGAAGAGAACAGTCAGTATAGTCTAAAGAGAGAGGGAGAGAGAAGAGAACAGTCAGTATAGTCTAAAGAGAGAGGGAGAGAGAAGAGAACAGTCAGTATAGTCTAAAGAGAGAGGGAGAGAGAAGAGAACAGTCAGTATAGTCTAAAGAGAGAGAGAGAGAGAGAACAGTCAGTATAGTCTAAAGAGAGAGGAGAGAGAAGAGAACAGTCAGTATAGTCTAAAGAGAGAGGGAGAGAGAAGAGAACAGTCAGTATAGTCTAAAGAGAGAGGGAGAGAGAAGAGAACAGTCAGTATAGTCTAAAGAGAGAGGGAGAGAGAAGAGAACAGTCAGTATAGTCTAAAGAGAGAGGGAGAGAGAACAGAACAGTCAGTATAGTCCAAAGAGAGAGGGAGAGAGAAGAGAACAGTCAGTATAGTCTAAAGAGAGAGGGAGAGAGAACAGAACTGTCAGTATAGTCTAAAGAGAGAGGGAGAGAGAAGAGAACAGTCAGTATAGTCTAAAGAGAGAGGGAGAGAGAAGAGAACAGTCAGTATAGTCTAAAGAGAGAGGGAGAGAGAAGAGAACAGTCAGTATAGTCCAAAGAGAGAGGGAGAGAAGAGAACAGTCAGTATAGTCTAAAGAGAGAGGGAGAGAGAACAGAACAGTCAGTATAGTCTAAAGAGAGAGGGAGAGAGAACAGTCAGTATAGTCTAAAGAGGGAGAGAGAAGAGAACAGTCAGTATAGTCTAAAGAGAGAGGGAGAGAGAATAGAACAGTCAGTATAGTCTAAAGAGAGAGGGAGAGAGAATAGAACAGTCAGTATAGTCTAAAGAGAGAGGGAGAGAGATAAGTCAGTATAGTCTAAAGAGAGAGGGAGAGAGAATAGAACAGTCAGTATAGTCTAAAGAGAGAGGGAGAGAGAACAGTCAGTATAGTCTAAAGAGAGAGGGAGAGAGAAGAGAACAGTCAGTATAGTCTAAAGAGAGAGGGAGAGAGAACAGAACTGTCAGTATAGTCTAAAGAGAGAGGGAGAGAGAAGAGAACAGTCAGTATAGTCTAAAGAGAGAGGGAGAGAGAATAGAACTGTCAGTATAGTCTAAAGAGAGAGGGAGAGAGAACAGTCAGTATAGTCTAAAGAGAGAGGGAGAGAGAAGAGAACAGTTAGTATAGTCTAAAGAGAGAGGGAGAGAGAATAGAACAGTCAGTATAGTCTAAAGAGAGAGGGAGAGAGAACAGAACAGTCAGTATAGTCTAAAGAGAGAGGGAGAGAGAACAGTCAGTATAGTCTAAAGAGAGAGGGAGAGAGAACAGAACAGTCAGTATAGTCTAAAGAGAGAGGGAGAGAGAAGAGAACAGTCAGCATAGTCTAAAGAGAGAGGGAGAGAGAACAGAACAGTCAGTATAGTCTAGAGAGAGAGGGAGAGAGAAGAGAACAGTCAGTATAGTCTAAAGAGAGAGGGAGAGAGAAGAGAACAGTCAGTATAGTCTAAAGAGAGAGGGAGAGAGAACAGAGCAGTCAGTATAGTCTAAAGAGAGAGGGAGAGAGAAGAGAACAGTCAGTATAGTCTAAAGAGAGAGGGAGAGAGAGCAGAGCCGTCAGTATAGTCTAAAGAGAGAGAATAGAACAGTCAGTATAGTCTAAAGAGAGAGGGAGAGAGAAGAGAACAGTCAGTATAGTCTAAAGAGAGAGGGAGAGAGAATAGAACAGTCAGCATAGTCTAAAGAGAGAGGGAGAGAGAAGAGAACAGTCAGTATAGTCTAAAGAGAGAGGGAGAGAGAAGAGAACAGTCAGTATAGTCTAAAGAGAGAGGGAGAGAGAAGAGAACAGTCAGTATAGTCTAAAGAGAGAGGGAGAGAGAAGAGAACAGTCAGTATAGTCTAAAGAGAGAGGGAGAGAGAACAGAGCAGTCAGTATAGTCCAAAGAGAGAGGGAGAGAGAACAGTCAGCATAGTCCAAAGAGAGGGGAGAGAGAAGAGAACAGTCAGTATAGTCTAAAGAGAGAGGGAGAAGAGAACAGTCAGTATAGTCTAAAGAGAGAGGGAGAGAGAAGAGAACAGTCAGTATAGTCTAAAGAGAGAGGGAGAGAGAAGAGAACAGTCAGCATAGTCCAAAGAGAGAGGGAGAGAGAACAGAGCAGTCAGTATAGTCCAAAGAGAGAGGGAGAGAGAAGAGAACAGTCAGTATAGTCCAAAGAGAGAGAAGAGAACAGTCAGTATAGTCCAAAGAGAGAGGGAGAGAGAAGAGAACAGTCAGTATAGTCTAAAGAGAGAGGGAGAGAGAAGAGAACAGTCAGTATAGTCTAAAGAGAGAGGGAGAGAGAAGAGAACAGTCAGTATAGTCCAAAGAGAGAGGGAGAGAGAGCAGTCAGTATAGTCTAAAGAGAGAGGGAGAGAGAAGAGAACAGTCAGTATAGTCTAAAGAGAGAGGGAGAGAGAAGAGAACAGTCAGTATAGTCTAAAGAGAGAGGGAGAGAGAAGAGAACAGTCAGTATAGTCTAAAGAGAGAGGGAGAGAGAATAGAACAGTCAGTATAGTCTAAAGAGAGAGGGAGAGAGAACAGTCAGTATAGTCTAAAGAGAGAGGGAGAGAGAAGAGAACAGTCAGTATAGTCTAAAGAGAGAGGGAGAGAGAAGAGAACAGTCAGTATAGTCTAAAGAGAGAGGGAGAGAGAAGAGAACAGTCAGTATAGTCTAAAGAGAGAGGGAGAGAGAAGAGAACAGTCAGTATAGTCTAAAGAGAGAGGGAGAGAGAACAGTCAGTATAGTCTAAAGAGAGAGGGAGAGAGGAGAGAACAGTCAGTATAGTCTAAAGAGAGAGGGAGAGAGAAGAGAACAGTCAGTATAGTCTAAAGAGAGAGGGAGAGAGAAGAGAACAGTCAGTATAGTCTAAAGAGAGAGGGAGAGAGAAGAGAACAGTCAGTATAGTCTAAAGAGAGAGGAGAGAGAAGAGAACAGTCAGTATAGTCTAAAGAGAGAGGGAGAGAGAAGAGAACAGTCAGTATAGTCTAAAGAGAGAGGGAGAGAGAACAGTCAGTATAGTCTAAAGAGAGAGGGAGAGAGAAGAGAACAGTCAGTATAGTCTAAAGAGAGAGGGAGAGAGAATAGAACAGTCAGTATAGTCTAAAGAGAGAGGGAGAGAGAAGAGAACAGTCAGTATAGTCTAAAGAGAGAGGGAGAGAGAACAGTCAGTATAGTCTAAAGAGAGAGGGAGAGAGAAGAGAACAGTCAGTATAGTCTAAAGAGAGAGGGAGAGAGAAGAGAACAGTCAGCATAGTCTAAAGAGAGAGGGAGAGAGAAGAGAACAGTCAGTATAGTCTAAAGAGAGAGGGAGAGAGAAGAGAACAGTCAGTATAGTCTAAAGAGAGAGGGAGAGAGAAGAGAACAGTCAGTATAGTCTAAAGAGAGAGGGAGAGAGAACAGAGCAGTCAGTATAGTCTAAAGAGAGAGGGAGAGAGAAGAGAACAGTCAGTATAGTCCAAAGAGAGAGGGAGAGAGAGAGAACAGTCAGTATAGTCCAAAGAGAGAGAGAGAGAGAACAGTCAGTATAGTCCAAAGAGAGAGGGAGAGAGAAGAGAACAGTCAGTATAGTCTAAAGAGAGAGGGAGAGAGAATAGAACAGTCAGTATAGTCTAAAGAGAGAGGGAGAGAGAAGAGAACAGTCAGTATAGTCTAAAGAGAGAGGGAGAGAGAAGAGAACAGTCAGTATAGTCTAAAGAGAGAGGGAGAGAGAAGAGAACAGTCAGTATAGTCTAAAGAGAGAGGGAGAGAGAAGAGAACAGTCAGTATAGTCTAAAGAGAGGGGGAGAGAAGAGAACAGTCAGTATAGTCTAAAGAGAGAGGGAGAGAGAACAGTCAGTATAGTCTAAAGAGAGAGGGAGAGAGAAGAGAACAGTCAGTATAGTCTAAAGAGAGAGAATAGAACAGTCAGTATAGTCTAAAGAGAGAGGGAGAGAGAAGAGAACAGTCAGTATAGTCTAAAGAGAGAGGGAGAGAGAAGAGAACAGTCAGTATAGTCTAAAGAGAGAGGGAGAGAGAAGAGAGCAGTCAGTATAGTCTAAAGAGAGAGAGAGAGAAGAGAACAGTCAGCATAGTCTAAAGAGAGAGGAGAGAGAGAGAGAACAGTCAGTATAGTCTAAAGAGAGAGGGAGAGAGAAGAGAACAGTCAGTATAGTCTAAAGAGAGAGGGAGAGAGAAGAGAACAGTCAGTATAGTCTAAAGAGAGAGGGAGAGAGAAGAGAACAGTCAGTATAGTCCAAAGAGAGAGGGAGAGAAGAGAACAGTCAGTATAGTCTAAAGAGAGAGGGAGAGAGAAGAGAACAGTCAGTATAGTCTAAAGAGAGAGGGAGAGAGAAGAGAACAGTCAGTATAGTCTAAAGAGAGAGGGAGAGAGAAGAGAACAGTCAGCATAGTCTAAAGAGAGAGGGAGAGAGAAGAGAACAGTCAGCATAGTCTAAAGAGAGAGGGAGAGAGAAGAGAACAGTCAGTATAGTCCAAAGAGAGAGGGAGAGAGAAGAGAACAGTCAGTATAGTCTAAAGAGAGAGGGAGAGAGAACAGAACAGTCAGTATAGTCTAAAGAGAGAGGGAGAGAGAAGAGAACAGTCAGTATAGTCTAAAGAGAGAGGGAGAGAGAGAGAACAGTCAGTATAGTCTAAAGAGAGAGGGAGAAGAGAACAGTCAGTATAGTCCAAAGAGAGAGGAGAGAGAAGAGAACAGTCAGTATAGTCTAAAGAGAGAGGGAGAGAGAAGAGAACAGTCAGTATAGTCTAAAGAGAGAGGGAGAGAGAAGAGAACAGTCAGTATAGTCTAAAGAGAGAGGGAGAGAGAAGAGAACAGTCAGTATAGTCTAAAGAGAGAGGGAGAGAGAAGAGAACAGTCAGTATAGTCTAAAGAGAGAGGGAGAGAGAAGAGAACAGTCAGTATAGTCTAAAGAGAGAGGGAGAGAGAACAGAACAGTCAGTATAGTCTAAAGAGAGAGGGAGAGAGAACAGTCAGTATAGTCTAAAGAGAGAGGGAGAGAGAAGAGAACAGTCAGTATAGTCTAAAGAGAGAGAATAGAACAGTCAGTATAGTCTAAAGAGAGAGGGAGAGAGAAGAGAACAGTCAGTATAGTCTAAAGAGAGAGGGAGAGAGAAGAGAACAGTCAGTATAGTCTAAAGAGAGAGGGAGAGAGAAGAGAACAGTCAGTATAGTCTAAAGAGAGAGGAGAGAGAAGAGAACAGTCAGTATAGTCCAAAGAGAGAGAGAATAGAACAGTCAGTATAGTCTAAAGAGAGAGGGAGAGAGAAGAGAACAGTCAGTATAGTCTAAAGAGAGAGGGAGAGAGAAGAGAACAGTCAGTATAGTCCAAAGAGAGAGGGAGAGAGAAGAGAACAGTCAGTATAGTCTAAAGAGAGAGGGAGAGAGACAGTCAGTATAGTCTAAAGAGAGAGGGAGAGAGAAGAGAACAGTCAGTATAGTCTAAAGAGAGAGGGAGAGAGAAGAGAACAGTCAGTATAGTCTAAAGAGAGAGGGAGAGAGAAGAGAACAGCAGTATAGTCCAAAGAGAGAGGAGAGAGAAGAGAACAGTCAGTATAGTCTAAAGAGAGAGGAGAGAGAGAACAGTCAGTATAGTCTAAAGAGAGAGGGAGAGAGAAGAGAACAGTCAGTATAGTCTAAAGAGAGAGGGAGAGAGAAGAGAACAGTCAGTATAGTCTAAAGAGAGAGGGAGAGAGAAGAGAACAGTCAGTATAGTCTAAAGAGAGAGGGAGAGAGAAGAGAACAGCAGTATAGTCCAAAGAGAGAGGGAGAGAGAACAGTCAGTATAGTCTAAAGAGAGAGGGAGAGAGAAGAGAACAGTCAGTATAGTCTAAAGAGAGAGGGAGAGAGAAGAGAACAGTCAGTATAGTCTAAAGAGAGAGGAGAGAGAAGAGAACAGTCAGTATAGTCTAAAGAGAGAGGGAGAGAGAAGAGAACAGTCAGTATAGTCTAAAGAGAGAGGGAGAGAGAAGAGAACAGTCAGTATAGTCTAAAGAGAGAGGGAGAGAGAAGAGAACAGTCAGTATAGTCTAAAGAGAGAGGGAGAGAGAACAGAACAGTCAGTATAGTCTAAAGAGAGAGGGAGAGAGAAGAGAACAGTCAGTATAGTCCAAAGAGAGAGGGAGAGAGAAAGAACAGTCAGTATAGTCTAAAGAGAGAGGGAGAGAGAAGAGAACAGTCAGTATAGTCTAAAGAGAGAGGGAGAGAGAAGAGAACAGTCAGTATAGTCTAAAGAGAGAGGGAGAGAGAAGAGAACAGTCAGTATAGTCTAAAGAGAGAGGGAGAGAGAAGAGAACAGTCAGTATAGTCTAAAGAGAGAGGGAGAGAGAAGAGAACAGTCAGTATAGTCTAAAGAGAGAGGGAGAGAGAGAACAGTCAGTATAGTCTAAAGAGAGAGGGAGAGAGAAGAGAACAGTCAGTATAGTCTAAAGAGAGAGGGAGAGAGAACAGTCAGTATAGTCTAAAGAGAGGAGAGAGAAGAGAACAGTCAGTATAGTCTAAAGAGAGAGGAGAGAGAAGAGAACAGTCAGTATAGTCTAAAGAGAGAGGGAGAGAGAAGAGAACAGTCAGTATAGTCTAAAGAGAGAGGGAGAGAAGAGAACAGTCAGTATAGTCTAAAGAGAGAGGGAGAGAGAAGAGAACAGTCAGTATAGTCTAAAGAGAGAGGGAGAGAGAACAGTCAGTATAGTCTAAAGAGAGAGGGAGAGAGAAGAGAACAGTCAGTATAGTCTAAAGAGAGAGGGAGAGAGAACAGAACAGTCAGTATAGTCTAAAGAGAGAGGGAGAGAGAAGAGAACAGTCAGTATAGTCTAAAGAGAGGGAGAGAGAAGAGAACAGTCAGCATAGTCTAAAGAGAGAGGGAGAGAGAAGAGAACAGTCAGTATAGTCTAAAGAGAGAGAGAGAGAAGAGAACAGTCAGTATAGTCTAAAGAGAGAGGGAGAGAGAAGAGAACAGTCAGTATAGTCTAAAGAGAGAGGGAGAGAGAACAGTCAGTATAGTCTAAAGAGGGAGAGAGAAGAGAACAGTCAGTATAGTCTAAAGAGAGAGGGAGAGAGAATAGAACAGTCAGTATAGTCTAAAGAGAGAGGGAGAGAGAAGAGAACAGTCAGTATAGTCTAAAGAGAGAGGGAGAGAGAACAGTCAGTATAGTCTAAAGAGAGAGGGAGAGAGAAGAGAACAGTCAGTATAGTCTAAAGAGAGAGGGAGAGAGAACAGTCAGTATAGTCTAAAGAGAGAGGGAGAGAGAAGAGAACAGTCAGTATAGTCTAAAGAGAGAGGGAGAGAGAAGAGAACAGTCAGTATAGTCTAAAGAGAGAGGGAGAGAGAAGAGAACAGTCAGTATAGTCCAAAGAGAGAGGGAGAGAGAAGAGAACAGTCAGTATAGTCCAAAGAGAGAGGAGAGAGAAGAGAACAGTCAGTATAGTCCAAAGAGAGAGGGAGAGAGAAGAGAACAGTCAGTATAGTCTAAAGAGAGAGGGAGAGAGAAGAGAACAGTCAGTATAGTCTAAAGAGAGAGGGAGAGAGAAGAGAACAGTCAGTATAGTCTAAAGAGAGAGGGAGAGAGAAGAGAACAGTCAGTATAGTCTAAAGAGAGAGGGAGAGAGAACAGAACAGTCAGTATAGTCTAAAGAGAGAGGGAGAGAGAAGAGAACAGTCAGCATAGTCCAAAGAGAGAGGAGAGAGAAGAGAACAGTCAGTATAGTCCAAAGAGAGAGGGAGAGAGAAGAGAACAGTCAGTATAGTCTAAAGAGAGAGGGAGAGAGAAGAGAACAGTCAGTATAGTCTAAAGAGAGAGGGAGAGAGAACAGAACAGTCAGTATAGTCTAAAGAGAGAGGGAGAGAGAAGAGAACAGTCAGTATAGTCTAAAGAGAGAGAGAGAGAGAGAGCAGTCAGTATAGTCTAAAGAGAGAGAATAGAACAGTCAGTATAGTCTAAAGAGAGAGGGAGAGAGAAGAGAACAGTCAGTATAGTCTAAAGAGAGAGGGAGAGAGAATAGAACAGTCAGTATAGTCTAAAGAGAGAGGGAGAGAGAAGAGAACAGTCAGTATAGTCTAAAGAGAGAGGGAGAGAGAAGAGAACAGTCAATATAGTCTAAAGAGAGAGGGAGAGAGAAGAGAACAGTCAGTATAGTCTAAAGAGAGAGGGAGAGAGAAGAGAACAGTCAGTATAGTCTAAAGAGAGAGGGAGAGAGAACAGAGCAGTCAGTATAGTCTAAAGAGAGAGGGAGAGAGAACAGTCAGTATAGTCTAAAGAGAGAGGGAGAGAGGAGAGAACAGTCAGTATAGTCTAAAGAGAGAGAATAGAACAGTCAGTATAGTCTAAAGAGAGAGGGAGAGAGAAGAGAACAGTCAGTATAGTCTAAAGAGAGAGGGAGAGAGAAGAGAACAGTCAGTATAGTCTAAAGAGAGAGGGAGAGAGAAGAGAACAGTCAGTATAGTCTAAAGAGAGAGGGAGAGAGAGCAGTCAGTATAGTCTAAAGAGAGAGGGAGAGAGAAGAGAACAGTCAGTATAGTCCAAAGAGAGAGGGAGAAAAGAGAACAGTCAGTATAGTCTAAAGAGAGAGGGAGAGAGAAGAGAACAGTCAGTATAGTCTAAAGAGAGAGGGAGAGAGAATAGAACAGTCAGTATAGTCTAAAGAGAGAGGAGAGAGAGAACAGTCAGTATAGTCTAAAGAGAGAGGGAGAGAGAAGAGAACAGTCAGTATAGTCTAGAGAGAGAGGGAGAGAGAAGAGAACAGTCAGTATAGTCTAAAGAGAGAGGGAGAGAGAAGAGAACAGTCAGTATAGTCTAAAGAGAGAGGGAGAGAGAAGAGAACAGTCAGTATAGTCTAAAGAGAGAGGGAGAGAGAGACAGTCAGTATAGTCTAAAGAGAGAGGAGAGAGAAGAGAACAGTCAGTATAGTCTATAGAGAGAGGGAGAGAGAAGAGAGCAGTCAGTATAGTCTAAAGAGAGAGGGAGAGAGAAGAGAACAGTCAGTATAGTCTAAAGAGAGAGGGAGAGAGAAGAGAACAGTCAGTATAGTCTAAAGAGAGAGGGAGAGAGAAGAGAACAGTCAGTATAGTCTAAAGAGAGAGGGAGAGAGAGAACAGTCAGTATAGTCTAAAGAGAGAGGGAGAGAGAAGAGAACAGTCAGTATAGTCCAAAGAGAGAGGGAGAGAGAAGAGAACAGTCAGTATAGTCTAAAGAGAGAGGGAGAGAGAAGAGAACAGTCAGTATAGTCCAAAGAGAGAGGGAGAGAGAAGAGAACAGTCAGTATAGTCTAAAGAGAGAGAAGAGAGAACAGTCAGTATAGTCTAAAGAGAGAGGGAGAGAGAACAGTCAGCATAGTCCAAAGAGAGAGGGAGAGAGAAGAGAACAGTCAGTATAGTCTAAAGAGAGAGGGAGAGAGAAGAGAACAGTCAGCATAGTCTAAAGAGAGAGGGAGAGAGAAGAGAACAGTCAGTATAGTCTAAAGAGAGAGGGAGAGAGAAGAGAACAGTCAGTATAGTCTAAAGAGAGAGGGAGAGAGAAGAGAACAGTCAGTATAGTCTAAAGAGAGAGGGAGAGAGAAGAGAACAGTCAGTATAGTCTAAAGAGAGAGGGAGAGAGAAGAGAACAGTCAGTATAGTCTAAAGAGAGAGGGAGAGAGAACAGAGCAGTCAGTATAGTCTAAAGAGAGAGGGAGAGAGAGAGAGAACAGTCAGTATAGTCCAAAGAGAGAGGGAGAGAGAAGAGAACAGTCAGTATAGTCTAAAGAGAGAGGAGAGAATAGAACAGTCAGTATAGTCTAAAGAGAGAGGGAGAGAGAAGAGAACAGTCAGTATAGTCTAAAGAGAGAGGGAGAGAGAAGAGAACAGTCAGTATAGTCTAAAGAGAGAGGGAGAGAGAAGAGAACAGTCAGTATAGTCTAAAGAGAGAGGGAGAGAGAAGAGAACAGTCAGTATAGTCTAAAGAGAGAGGGAGAGAGAAGAGAACAGTCAGTATAGTCTAAAGAGAGAGGGAGAGAGAAGAGAACAGTCAGTATAGTCTAAAGAGAGAGGGAGAGAGAAGAGAACAGTCAGTATAGTCTAAAGAGAGAGGGAGAGAGAAGAGAACAGTCAGTATAGTCTAAAGAGAGAGGGAGAGAGAAGAGAACAGTCAGTATAGTCTAAAGAGAGAGGGAGAGAGAAGAGAACAGTCAGTATAGTCTAAAGAGAGAGGGAGAGAGAAGAGAACAGTCAGTATAGTCTAAAGAGAGAGGGAGAGAGAACAGTCAGTATAGTCTAAAGAGAGAGGGAGAGAGAAGAGAACAGTCAGTATAGTCTAAAGAGAGAGGAGAGAGAAGAGAACAGTCAGTATAGTCTAAAGAGAGAGGGAGAGAGAACAGAACAGTCAGTATAGTCTAAAGAGAGAGGAGAGAGAAGAGAACAGTCAGTATAGTCCAAAGAGAGAGGGAGAGAGAACAGAACAGTCAGTATAGTCTAAAGAGAGAGGGAGAGAGAAGAGAACAGTCAGTATAGTCTAAAGAGAGAGGGAGAGAGAAGAGAACAGTCAGTATAGTCTAAAGAGAGAGGGAGAGAGAAGAGAACAGTCAGTATAGTCTAAAGAGAGAGGGAGAGAGAAGAGAACAGTCAGTATAGTCTAAAGAGAGAGGGAGAGAGAAGAGAACAGTCAGTATAGTCTAAAGAGAGAGGGAGAGAGAAGAGAACAGTCAGTATAGTCTAAAGAGAGAGGAGAGAGAGAGAACAGTCAGTATAGTCCAAAGAGAGAGGGAGAGAGAAGAGAACAGTCAGTATAGTCTAAAGAGAGAGGGAGAGAGAACAGTCAGCATAGTCTAAAGAGAGAGGGAGAGAGAAGAGAACAGTCAGTATAGTCTAAAGAGAGAGGGAGAGAGAAGAGAACAGTCAGTATAGTCCAAAGAGAGAGGGAGAGAGAAGAGAACAGTCAGTATAGTCTAAAGAGAGAGGGAGAGAGAACAGTCAGTATAGTCTAAAGAGAGAGGGAGAGAGAAGAGAACAGTCAGTATAGTCTAAAGAGAGAGGGAGAGAGAAGAGAACAGTCAGTATAGTCTAAAGAGAGAGGGAGAGAGAAGAGAACAGTCAGTATAGTCTAAAGAGAGAGGGAGAGAGAACAGAACAGTCAGTATAGTCTAAAGAGAGAGGGAGAGAGAAGAGAACAGTCAGTATAGTCTAAAGAGAGAGGGAGAGAGAAGAGAACAGTCAGTATAGTCTAAAGAGAGAGGGAGAGAGAAGAGAACAGTCAGTATAGTCTAAAGAGAGAGGGAGAGAGAAGAGAACAGTCAGTATAGTCTAAAGAGAGAGGGAGAGAGAACAGAGCAGTCAGTATAGTCTAAAGAGAGAGGGAGAGAGAGAGAGCAGCAGTATAGTCTAAAGAGAGAGGAGAGAAGAGAACAGTCAGTATAGTCCAAAGAGAGAGGGAGAGAGAAGAGAACAGTCAGTATAGTCTAAAGAGAGAGGGAGAGAGAAAGAACAGTCAGTATAGTCTAAAGAGAGAGGGAGAGAGAAGAGAACAGTCAGTATAGTCTAAAGAGAGAGGGAGAGAGAAGAGAACAGTCAGTATAGTCTAAAGAGAGAGGGAGAGAGAAGAGAACAGTCAGTATAGTCTAAAGAGAGAGGGAGAGAGAAGAGAACAGTCAGTATAGTCTAAAGAGAGAGGGAGAGAGAAGAGAACAGTCAGTATAGTCTAAAGAGAGAGGGAGAGAGAAGAGAACAGTCAGTATAGTCTAAAGAGAGAGGGAGAGAGAAGAGAACAGTCAGTATAGTCTAAAGAGAGAGGGAGAGAGAAGAGAACAGTCAGTATAGTCTAAAGAGAGAGGGAGAGAGAACAGAACAGTCAGTATAGTCTAAAGAGAGAGGGAGAGAGAACAGTCAGTATAGTCTAAAGAGAGAGAATAGAACAGTCAGTATAGTCTAAAGAGAGAGGGAGAGAGAAGAGAACAGTCAGTATAGTCTAAAGAGAGAGGGAGAGAGAAGAGAACAGTCAGTATAGTCTAAAGAGAGAGGGAGAGAGAAGAGAACAGTCAGTATAGTCTAAAGAGAGAGGGAGAGAGAGAACAGTCAGTATAGTCCAAAGAGAGAGGGAGAGAGAAGAGAACAGTCAGTATAGTCCAAAGAGAGAGAGGAGAGAGAACAGTCAGTATAGTCTAAAGAGAGAGGGAGAGAGAAGAGAACAGTCAGCATAGTCTAAAGAGAGAGGGAGAGAGAAGAGAACAGTCAGTATAGTCTAAAGAGAGAGGGAGAGAGAAGAGAACAGTCAGTATAGTCTAAAGAGAGAGGGAGAGAGAAGAGAACAGTCAGTATAGTCTAAAGAGAGAGGGAGAGAGAAGAGAACAGTCAGTATAGTCTAAAGAGAGAGGGAGAGAGAAGAGAACAGTCAGTATAGTCTAAAGAGAGAGGAGAGAGAAGAGAACAGTCAGTATAGTCTAAAGAGAGAGGGAGAGAGAAGAGAACAGTCAGTATAGTCTAAAGAGAGAGGGAGAGAGAAGAGAACAGTCAGTATAGTCCAAAGAGAGAGGAGAGAGAAGAGAACAGTCAGTATAGTCTAAAGAGAGAGGGAGAGAGAAGAGAACAGTCAGCATAGTCTAAAGAGAGAGAGAGAAGAGAACAGTCAGTATAGTCTAAAGAGAGAGGGAGAGAGAACAGTCAGTATAGTCTAAAGAGAGAGGGAGAGAGAAGAGAACAGTCAGTATAGTCCAAAGAGAGAGGGAGAGAGAACAGAACAGTCAGTATAGTCCAAAGAGAGAGGGAGAGAGAAGAGAACAGTCAGTATAGTCTAAAGAGAGAGGGAGAGAGAAGAGAACAGTCAGTATAGTCCAAAGAGAGAGGGAGAGAGAACAGTCAGTATAGTCTAAAGAGAGAGGGAGAGAGAAGAGAACAGTCAGTATAGTCTAAAGAGAGAGGGAGAGAGAAGAGAACAGTCAGTATAGTCTAAAGAGAGAGGGAGAGAGAAGAGAACAGTCAGTATAGTCTAAAGAGAGAGGGAGAGAGAAGAGAACAGTCAGTATAGTCTAAAGAGAGAGGGAGAGAGAAGAGAACAGTCAGTATAGTCTAAAGAGAGAGGGAGAGAGAAGAGAACAGTCAGTATAGTCCAAAGAGAGAGGGAGAGAGAAGAGAACAGTCAGTATAGTCTAAAGAGAGAGGGAGAGAGAAGAGAACAGTCAGTATAGTCTAAAGAGAGAGGGAGAGAGAAGAGAACAGTCAGTATAGTCTAAAGAGAGAGGGAGAGAGAAGAGAACAGTCAGTATAGTCTAAAGAGAGAGGGAGAGAGAAGAGAACAGTCAGTATAGTCTAAAGAGAGAGGGAGAGAAGAGAACAGTCAGTATAGTCTAAAGAGAGGAGAGAGAAGAGAACAGTCAGTATAGTCCAAAGAGAGAGGGAGAGAGAAGAGAACAGTCAGTATAGTCTAAAGAGAGAGGGAGAGAGAAGAGAACAGTCAGTATAGTCTAAAGAGAGAGGGAGAGAGAAGAGAACAGTCAGTATAGTCTAAAGAGAGAGGGAGAGAGAAGAGAACAGTCAGTATAGTCTAAAGAGAGAGGGAGAGAGAAGAGAACAGTCAGTATAGTCTAAAGAGAGAGGGAGAGAGAAGAGAACAGTCAGTATAGTCTAAAGAGAGGAGGGGAGAGAGAACAGTCAGTATAGTCTAAAGAGAGAGAGGAGAGAGAAGAGAACAGTCAGTATAGTCTAAAGAGAGAGGGAGAGAGAAGAGAACAGTCAGTATAGTCTAAAGAGAGAGAGAGAAGAGAACAGTCAGTATAGTCTAAAGAGAGAGGGAGAGAGAAGAGAACAGTCAGTATAGTCTAAAGAGAGAGGGAGAGAGAAGAGAACAGTCAGCATAGTCTAAAGAGAGAGGGAGAGAGAAGAGAACAGTCAGTATAGTCTAAAGAGAGAGGGAGAGAGAAGAAACAGTCAGTATAGTCTAAAGAGAGAGGGAGAGAGAAGAGAACAGTCAGTATAGTCTAAAGAGAGAGGGAGAGAGAAGAGAACAGTCAGTATAGTCTAAAGAGAGAGGGAGAGAGAAGAGAACAGTCAGTATAGTCTAAAGAGAGAGGGAGAGAGAAGAGAACAGCCAGTATAGTCCAAAGAGAGAGGAGAGAGAACAGTCAGTATAGTCTAAAGAGAGAGGGAGAGAGAAGAGAACAGTCAGTATAGTCTAAAGAGAGAGGGAGAGAGAAGAGAACAGTCAGTATAGTCCAAAGAGAGAGGAGAGAGAAGAGAACAGTCAGTATAGTCTAAAGAGAGAGGGAGAGAGAAGAGAACAGTCAGTATAGTCTAAAGAGAGAGGGAGAGAGAAGAGAACAGTCAGTATAGTCTAAAGAGAGAGGGAGAGAGAAGAGAACAGTCAGCATAGTCTAAAGAGAGAGGGAGAGAGAAGAGAACAGTCAGTATAGTCTAAAGAGAGAGGAGAGAAGAGAACAGTCAGTATAGTCTAAAGAGAGAGGGAGAGAGAAGAGAACAGTCAGTATAGTCTAAAGAGAGAGGGAGAGAGAAGAGAACAGTCAGTATAGTCTAAAGAGAGAGGGAGAGAGAAGAGAACAGTCAGTATAGTCTAAAGAGAGAGGGAGAGAGAAGAGAACAGTCAGTATAGTCTAAAGAGAGAGGAGAGAAGAGAACAGTCAGTATAGTCTAAAGAGAGAGAGAGAAGAGAACAGTCAGTATAGTCTAAAGAGAGAGGGAGAGAGAAGAGAACAGTCAGTATAGTCTAAAGAGAGAGGGAGAGAGAAGAGAACAGTCAGCATAGTCTAAAGAGAGAGGGAGAGAGAAGAGAACAGTCAGTATAGTCTAAAGAGAGAGGGAGAGAGAAGAGAACAGTCAGTATAGTCTAAAGAGAGAGGGAGAGAGAAGAGAACAGTCAGTATAGTCTAAAGAGAGAGGGAGAGAGAAGAGAACAGTCAGTATAGTCTAAAGAGAGAGGGAGAGAGAAGAGAACAGTCAGTATAGTCTAAAGAGAGAGGGAGAGAGAAGAGAACAGTCAGTATAGTCTAAAGAGAGAGGGAGAGAGAAGAGAACAGTCAGTATAGTCTAAAGAGAGAGGGAGAGAGAAGAGAACAGTCAGTATAGTCTAAAGAGAGAGGGAGAGAGAAGAGAACAGTCAGTATAGTCTAAAGAGAGAGGGAGAGAGAAGAGAACAGTCAGCATAGTCTAAAGAGAGAGGGAGAGAGAAGAGAACAGTCAGTATAGTCTAAAGAGAGAGGGAGAGAGAAGAGAACAGTCAGTATAGTCTAAAGAGAGAGGGAGAGAGAAGAGAACAGTCAGTATAGTCTAAAGAGAGAGGGAGAGAGAAGAGAACAGTCAGTATAGTCCAAAGAGAGAGGGAGAGAGAAGAGAACAGTCAGTATAGTCTAAAGAGAGAGGGAGAGAGAAGAGAACAGTCAGTATAGTCTAAAGAGAGAGAGAGAAGAGAACAGTCAGTATAGTCTAAAGAGAGAGGGAGAGAGAACAGTCAGTATAGTCTAAAGAGAGAGGGAGAGAGAAGAGAACAGTCAGTATAGTCTAAAGAGAGAGGGAGAGAGAAGAGAACAGTCAGTATAGTCTAAAGAGAGAGGGAGAGAGAAGAGAACAGTCAGTATAGTCTAAAGAGAGAGGGAGAGAGAAGAGAACAGTCAGTATAGTCTAAAGAGAGAGGGAGAGAGAAGAGAACAGTCAGTATAGTCTAAAGAGAGAGGGAGAGAGAAGAGAACAGTCAGTATAGTCTAAAGAGAGGGAGAGAGAAGAGAACAGTCAGCATAGTCCAAAGAGAGAGGGAGAGAGAAGAGAACAGTCAGTATAGTCTAAAGAGAGAGGGAGAGAGAAGAGAACAGTCAGTATAGTCTAAAGAGAGAGGGAGAGAGAAGAGAACAGTCAGTATAGTCTAAAGAGAGAGGGAGAGAGAAGAGAACAGTCAGTATAGTCTAAAGAGAGAGGGAGAGAGAAGAGAACAGTCAGTATAGTCCAAAGAGAGAGGGAGAGAGAAGAGAACAGTCAGTATAGTCTAAAGAGAGAGGGAGAGAGAAGAGAACAGTCAGTATAGTCTAAAGAGAGAGGGAGAGAGAAGAGAACAGTCAGTATAGTCTAAAGAGAGAGGGAGAGAGAAGAGAACAGTCAGTATAGTCTAAAGAGAGAGGGAGAGAGAAGAGAACAGTCAGTATAGTCTAAAGAGAGAGGGAGAGAGAAGAGAACAGTCAGTATAGTCTAAAGAGAGGGGAGAGAGAAGAGAACAGTCAGTATAGTCTAAAGAGAGAGGGAGAGAGAATAGAACAGTCAGTATAGTCTAAAGAGAGAGGGAGAGAGAACAGTCAGTATAGTCTAAAGAGAGAGGGAGAGAGAACAGAACAGTCAGTATAGTCTAAAGAGAGAGGGAGAGAGAACAGTCAGTATAGTCTAAAGAGAGAGGGAGAGAGAAGAGAACAGTCAGCATAGTCCAAAGAGAGAGGGAGAGAGAACAGAACAGTCAGTATAGTCTAAAGAGAGAGGGAGAGAGAACAGAACAGTCAGTATAGTCTGAAGAGAGAGGGAGAGAGAACAGTCAGTATAGTCTAAAGAGAGAGGGAGAGAGAACAGAACTGTCAGTATAGTCTAAAGAGAGAGGGAGAGAGAAGAGAACAGTCAGTATAGTCTAAAGAGAGAGGGAGAGAGAAGAGAACAGTCAGTATAGTCTAAAGAGAGAGGGAGAGAGAAGAGAACAGTCAGCATAGTCTAAAGAGAGAGGGAGAGAGAAGAGAACAGTCAGCATAGTCTAAAGAGAGAGGAGAGAGAAGAGAACAGTCAGTATAGTCTAAAGAGAGAGGGAGAGAGAAGAGAACAGTCAGTATAGTCTAAAGAGAGAGGGAGAGAGAGAGAACAGTCAGTATAGTCTAAAGAGAGAGGGAGAGAGAAGAGAACAGTCAGTATAGTCTAAAGAGAGAGGGAGAGAGAACAGTCAGTATAGTCTAAAGAGAGAGAAAGAGAGAACAGTCAGTATAGTCTAAAGAGAGAGGGAGAGAGAAGAGAACAGTCAGTATAGTCTAAAGAGAGAGGGAGAGAGAAGAGAACAGTCAGTATAGTCTAAAGAGAGAGGGAGAGAGAACAGTCAGTATAGTCTAAAGAGAGAGGGAGAGAGAAGAGAACAGTCAGTATAGTCTAAAGAGAGAGGGAGAGAGAAGAGAACAGTCAGCATAGTCCAAAGAGAGAGGGAGAGAGAAGAGAACAGTCAGCATAGTCCAAAGAGAGAGGGAGAGAGAACAGAACAGTCAGTATAGTCTAAAGAGAGAGGGAGAGAGAAGAGAACAGTCAGTATAGTCTAAAGAGAGAGGGAGAGAGAAGAGAACAGTCAGTATAGTCTAAAGAGAGAGGGAGAGAGAAGAGAACAGTCAGTATAGTCTAAAGAGAGAGGGAGAGAGAAGAGAACAGTCAGTATAGTCTAAAGAGAGAGGGAGAGAGAAGAGAACAGTCAGTATAGTCTAAAGAGAGAGGGAGAGAGAACAGAACAGTCAGTATAGTCTAAAGAGAGAGGGAGAGAGAGAGAACAGTCAGCATAGTCTAAAGAGAGAGGGAGAGAGAACAGTCAGTATAGTCTAAAGAGAGAGGGAGAGAGAAGAGAACAGTCAGTATAGTCCAAAGAGAGAGGGAGAGAGAAGAGAACAGTCAGTATAGTCTAAAGAGAGAGGGAGAGAGAAGAGAACAGTCAGTATAGTCTAAAGAGAGAGGGAGAGAAGAGAACAGTCAGTATAGTCTAAAGAGAGAGGGAGAGAGAAGAGAACAGTCAGTATAGTCTAAAGAGAGAGGGAGAGAGAAGAGAACAGTCAGTATAGTCCAAAGAGAGAGGGAGAGAGAAGAGAACAGTCAGTATAGTCTAAAGAGAGAGGGAGAGAGAAGAGAACAGTCAGTATAGTCTAAAGAGAGAGGGAGAGAGAAGAGAACAGTCAGTATAGTCTAAAGAGAGAGGGAGAGAGAAGAGAACAGTCAGTATAGTCTAAAGAGAGAGGGAGAGAGAAGAGAACAGTCAGTATAGTCCAAAGAGAGAGGGAGAAGAGAACAGTCAGCATAGTCTAAAGAGAGAGGAATAGAACAGTCAGTATAGTCTAAAGAGAGAGGGAGAGAGAAGAGAACAGTCAGTATAGTCTAAAGAGAGAGGGAGAGAGAAGAGAACAGTCAGTATAGTCTAAAGAGAGAGGGAGAGAGAAGAGAACAGTCAGTATAGTCTAAAGAGAGAGGGAGAGAGAGAACAGTCAGTATAGTCTAAAGAGAGAGGGAGAGAGAAGAGAACAGTCAGTATAGTCCAAAGAGAGAGGAGAGAATAGAACAGTCAGTATAGTCTAAAGAGAGAGGGAGAGAGAAGAGAACAGTCAGTATAGTCTAAAGAGAGAGGGAGAGAGAAGAGAACAGTCAGTATAGTCTAAAGAGAGAGGGAGAGAGAAGAGAACAGTCAGTATAGTCTAAAGAGAGAGGGAGAGAGAAGAGAACAGTCAGTATAGTCTAAAGAGAGAGGGAGAGAGAAGAGAACAGTCAGTATAGTCTAAAGAGAGAGGGAGAGAGAAGAGAACAGTCAGTATAGTCCAAAGAGAGAGAGAGAGAAGAGAACAGTCAGTATAGTCTAAAGAGAGAGGGAGAGAGAAGAGAACAGTCAGTATAGTCTAAAGAGAGAGGAGAGAGAAGAGAACAGTCAGTATAGTCTAAAGAGAGAGGGAGAGAGAAGAGAACAGTCAGTATAGTCTAAAGAGAGAGGGAGAGAGAAGAGAACAGTCAGTATAGTCTAAAGAGAGAGAGAATAGAACAGTCAGTATAGTCTAAAGAGAGAGGAGAGAAGAGAACAGTCAGTATAGTCTAAAGAGAGAGGGAGAGAGAAGAGAACAGTCAGTATAGTCTAAAGAGAGAGGGAGAGAGAAGAGAACAGTCAGTATAGTCTAAAGAGAGAGGGAGAGAGAAGAGAACAGTCAGTATAGTCTAAAGAGAGAGGGAGAGAGAAGAGAACAGTCAGTATAGTCCAAAGAGAGAGGAGAGAAAGAACAGTCAGTATAGTCCAAAGAGAGAGGAGAGAGAGAACAGTCAGTATAGTCTAAAGAGAGAGGGAGAGAGAAGAGAACAGTCAGTATAGTCTAAAGAGAGAGGGAGAGAGAAGAGAACAGTCAGTATAGTCTAAAGAGAGAGGGAGAGAGAAGAGAACAGTCAGTATAGTCTAAAGAGAGAGGGAGAGAGAAGAGAACAGTCAGTATAGTCTAAAGAGAGAGGGAGAGAGAAGAGAACAGTCAGTATAGTCTAAAGAGAGAGAGAGAGAGAACAGTCAGTATAGTCTAAAGAGAGAGGGAGAGAGAAGAGAACAGTCAGTATAGTCCAAAGAGAGAGGGAGAGAGAAGAGAACAGTCAGTATAGTCTAAAGAGAGAGGGAGAGAGAAGAGAACAGTCAGTATAGTCCAAAGAGAGAGGGAGAGAGAACAGAACAGTCAGTATAGTCCAAAGAGAGAGGGAGAGAGAAGAGAACAGTCAGTATAGTCTAAAGAGAGAGGGAGAGAGAAGAGAACAGTCAGTATAGTCTAAAGAGAGAGGGAGAGAGAAGAGAACAGTCAGTATAGTCTAAAGAGAGAGGGAGAGAGAACAGAGCAGTCAGTATAGTCTAAAGAGAGAGGGAGAGAGAAGAGAACAGTCAGTATAGTCTAAAGAGAGAGGGAGAGAGAAGAGAACAGTCAGCATAGTCCAAAGAGAGGGGAGAGAGAAGAGAACAGTCAGTATAGTCTAAAGAGAGAGGGAGAGAGAAGAGAACAGTCAGTATAGTCTAAAGAGAGAGGGAGAGAGAAGAGAACAGTCAGTATAGTCTAAAGAGAGAGGGAGAGAGAAGAGAACAGTCAGTATAGTCTAAAGAGAGAGGGAGAGAGAAGAGAACAGTCAGTATAGTCCAAAGAGAGAGGGAGAGAGAAGAGAACAGTCAGTATAGTCTAAAGAGAGAGGGAGAGAGAAGAGAACAGTCAGTATAGTCTAAAGAGAGAGGGAGAGAGAAGAGAACAGTCAGTATAGTCCAAAGAGAGAGGGAGAGAGAAGACAGTCAGTATAGTCTAAAGAGAGAGAAGAGAACAGTCAGTATAGTCTAAAGAGAGAGGGAGAGAGAAGAGAACAGTCAGTATAGTCTAAAGAGAGAGGGAGAGAGAAGAGAACAGTCAGTATAGTCTAAAGAGAGAGGGAGAGAGAAGAGAACAGTCAGTATAGTCTAAAGAGAGAGGGAGAGAAGAGAACAGTCAGTATAGTCTAAAGAGAGAGGGAGAGAGAAGAGAACAGTCAGTATAGTCCAAAGAGAGAGGGAGAGAGAAGAGAACAGTCAGTATAGTCTAAAGAGAGAGGGAGAGAGAAGAGAACAGTCAGTATAGTCTAAAGAGAGGGGAGAGAGAAGAGAACAGTCAGTATAGTCCAAAGAGAGAGGGAGAGAGAACAGTCAGTATAGTCTAAAGAGAGAGGGAGAGAGAAGAGAACAGTCAGTATAGTCTAAAGAGAGAGGGAGAGAGAAGAGAACAGTCAGCATAGTCTAAAGAGAGAGGGAGAGAGAAGAGAACAGTCAGTATAGTCTAAAGAGAGAGGGAGAGAGAAGAGAACAGTCAGTATAGTCTAAAGAGAGAGGAGAGAGAGAGAACAGTCAGTATAGTCTAAAGAGAGAGGGAGAGAGAAGAGAACAGTCAGTATAGTCCAAAGAGAGAGGGAGAGAGAAGAGAACAGTCAGTATAGTCTAAAGAGAGAGGGAGAGAGAAGAGAACAGTCAGTATAGTCTAAAGAGAGAGGGAGAGAGAAGAGAACAGTCAGTATAGTCTAAAGAGAGAGGGAGAGAGAAGAGAACAGTCAGTATAGTCTAAAGAGAGAGGGAGAGAGAAGAGAACAGTCAGTATAGTCTAAAGAGAGAGGGAGAGAGAAGAGAACAGTCAGTATAGTCTAAAGAGAGAGGGAGAGAGAAGAGAACAGTCAGTATAGTCTAAAGAGAGAGGGAGAGAGAACAGAACAGTCAGTATAGTCTAAAGAGAGAGGAGAGAGAAGAGAACAGTCAGTATAGTCCAAAGAGAGAGGGAGAGAGAAGAGAACAGTCAGTATAGTCCAAAGAGAGAGGGAGAGAGAAGAGAACAGTCAGTATAGTCCAAAGAGAGAGGGAGAGAGAAGAGAACAGTCAGTATAGTCTAAAGAGAGAGGGAGAGAGAACAGAGCAGTCAGTATAGTCTAAAGAGAGAGGGAGAGAGAAGAGAACAGTCAGTATAGTCTAAAGAGAGAGGGAGAGAGAAGAGAACAGTCAGTATAGTCTAAAGAGAGAGGAGAGAGAAGAGAACAGTCAGTATAGTCCAAAGAGAGAGGAGAGAGAAGAGAACAGTCAGTATAGTCTAAAGAGAGAGGGAGAGAGAAGAGAACAGTCAGTATAGTCCAAAGAGAGAGGGAGAGAGAAGAGAACAGTCAGTATAGTCTAAAGAGAGAGGGAGAGAGAAGAGAACAGTCAGTATAGTCTAAAGAGAGAGGGAGAGAGAAGAGAACAGTCAGTATAGTCTAAAGAGAGAGGGAGAGAGAACAGAACAGTCAGTATAGTCTAAAGAGAGAGGAGAGAGAAGAGAACAGTCAGTATAGTCTAAAGAGAGAGGGAGAGAGAAGAGAACAGTCAGTATAGTCTAAAGAGAGAGGGAGAGAGAACAGAACAGTCAGTATAGTCTAAAGAGAGAGGGAGAGAGAAGAGAACAGTCAGCATAGTCTAAAGAGAGAGAAGAGAACAGTCAGTATAGTCCAAAGAGAGAGGGAGAGAGAAGAGAACAGTCAGTATAGTCTAAAGAGAGAGGGAGAGAGAAGAGAACAGTCAGTATAGTCTAAAGAGAGAGGGAGAGAGAAGAGAACAGTCAGTATAGTCTAAAGAGAGAGGGAGAGAGAACAGTCAGTATAGTCTAAAGAGAGAGGGAGAGAGAAGAGAACAGTCAGTATAGTCTAAAGAGAGAGGGAGAGAGAAGAGAACAGTCAGTATAGTCCAAAGAGAGAGGGAGAGAGAAGAGAACAGTCAGTATAGTCTAAAGAGAGAGGGAGAGAGAATAGAACAGTCAGTATAGTCTAAAGAGAGAGGGAGAGAGAACAGTCAGTATAGTCCAAAGAGAGAGGGAGAGAGAAGAGAACAGTCAGTATAGTCTAAAGAGAGAGGAGAGAGAATAGAACAGTCAGTATAGTCCAAAGAGAGAGGGAGAGAGAAGAGAACAGTCAGTATAGTCTAAAGAGAGAGGGAGAGAGAAGAGAACAGTCAGTATAGTCTAAAGAGAGAGGGAGAGAGAAGAGAACAGTCAGTATAGTCTAAAGAGAGAGGGAGAGAGAAGAGAACAGTCAGTATAGTCTAAAGAGAGAGGGAGAGAGAAGAGAACAGTCAGTATAGTCTAAAGAGAGAGGGAGAGAGAAGAGAACAGTCAGTATAGTCTAAAGAGAGAGGGAGAGAGAAGAGAACAGTCAGTATAGTCTAAAGAGAGAGGGAGAGAGAAGAGAACAGTCAGTATAGTCTAAAGAGAGAGGGAGAGAGAAGAGAACAGTCAGTATAGTCCAAAGAGAGAGGGAGAGAGAAGAGAACAGTCAGTATAGTCTAAAGAGAGAGGGAGAGAGAAGAGAACAGTCAGTATAGTCTAAAGAGAGAGGGAGAGAGAACAGAACAGTCAGTATAGTCTAAAGAGAGAGGGAGAGAGAAGAGAACAGTCAGTATAGTCTAAAGAGAGAGGGAGAGAGAAGAGAACAGTCAGTATAGTCTAAAGAGAGAGGGAGAGAGAAGAGAACAGTCAGTATAGTCCAAAGAGAGAGGGAGAGAGAGAAGAGAACAGTCAGTATAGTCTAAAGAGAGAGGGAGAGAGAAGAGAACAGTCAGCATAGTCCAAAGAGAGAGGGAGAGAGAATAGAACAGTCAGTATAGTCTAAAGAGAGAGGGAGAGAGAAACAGTCAGCATAGTCTAAAGAGAGAGGGAGAGAGAATAGAACAGTCAGTATAGTCTAAAGAGAGAGGGAGAGAGAACAGTCAGTATAGTCTAAAGAGAGAGGGAGAGAGAAGAGAACAGTCAGTATAGTCTAAAGAGAGAGGGAGAGAGAACAGAACAGTCAGTATAGTCTAAAGAGAGAGGGAGAGAGAAGAGAACAGTCAGTATAGTCTAAAGAGAGAGGGAGAGAGAAGAGAACAGTCAGTATAGTCTAAAGAGAGAGGGAGAGAGAAGAGAACAGTCAGTATAGTCTAAAGAGAGAGGGAGAGAGAAGAGAACAGTCAGTATAGTCCAAAGAGAGAGGGAGAGAGAAGAGAACAGTCAGTATAGTCTAAAGAGAGAGGGAGAGAGAAGAGAACAGTCAGTATAGTCTAAAGAGAGAGGGAGAGAGAAGAGAACAGTCAGTATAGTCTAAAGAGAGAGGGAGAGAGAAGAGAACAGTCAGTATAGTCTAAAGAGAGAGGAGAGAGAAGAGAACAGTCAGTATAGTCTAAAGAGAGAGGGAGAGAGAAGAGAACAGTCAGTATAGTCTAAAGAGAGAGGGAGAGAGAAGAGAACAGTCAGTATAGTCTAAAGAGAGAGGGAGAGAGAAGAGAACAGTCAGTATAGTCTAAAGAGAGAGGAGAGAAGAGAACAGTCAGTATAGTCTAAAGAGAGGGGAGAGAGAAGAGAACAGTCAGTATAGTCTAAAGAGAGAGGGAGAGAGAAGAGAACAGTCAGTATAGTCTAAAGAGAGAGGGAGAGAGAAGAGAACAGTCAGTATAGTCTAAAGAGAGAGGGAGAGAGAAGAGAACAGTCAGTATAGTCTAAAGAGAGAGGGAGAAGAGAACAGTCAGTATAGTCTAAAGAGAGAGGGAGAGAGAAGAGAACAGTCAGTATAGTCTAAAGAGAGAGGGAGAGAGAAGAGAACAGTCAGTATAGTCCAAAGAGAGAGGGAGAGAGAAGAGAACAGTCAGTATAGTCTAAAGAGAGAGGGAGAGAGAAGAGAACAGTCAGTATAGTCTAAAGAGAGAGGGAGAGAGAAGAGAACAGTCAGTATAGTCTAAAGAGAGAGGGAGAGAGAAGAGAACAGTCAGTATAGTCTAAAGAGAGAGGGAGAGAGAAGAGAACAGTCAGTATAGTCTAAAGAGAGAGGGAGAGAGAAGAGAACAGTCAGTATAGTCTAAAGAGAGAGGGAGAGAGAAGAGAACAGTCAGTATAGTCTAAAGAGAGAGGGAGAGAGAAGAGAACAGTCAGTATAGTCTAAAGAGAGAGGGAGAGAGAAGAGAACAGTCAGTATAGTCTAAAGAGAGAGGGAGAGAGAAGAGAACAGTCAGTATAGTCTAAAGAGAGAGGGAGAGAGAAGAACAGTCAGTATAGTCTAAAGAGAGAGGAGAGAGAAGAGAACAGTCAGTATAGTCTAAAGAGAGAGGGAGAGAGAAGAGAACAGTCAGTATAGTCTAAAGAGAGAGGGAGAGAGAAGAGAACAGTCAGTATAGTCTAAAGAGAGAGGGAGAGAGAGAACAGTCAGTATAGTCCAAAGAGAGAGGGAGAGAGAATAGAACAGTCAGTATAGTCTAAAGAGAGAGGAGAGAGAGAACAGTCAGTATAGTCTAAAGAGAGAGGGAGAGAGAAGAGAACAGTCAGTATAGTCTAAAGAGAGAGGGAGAGAGAACAGAACAGTCAGTATAGTCTAAAGAGAGAGGGAGAGAGAAGAGAACAGTCAGCATAGTCCAAAGAGAGAGGGAGAGAAGAGAACAGTCAGTATAGTCCAAAGAGAGAGGGAGAGAGAAGAGAACAGTCAGTATAGTCTAAAGAGAGAGGGAGAGAGAAGAGAACAGTCAGCATAGTCTAAAGAGAGAGGGAGAGAGAAGAGAACAGTCAGTATAGTCTAAAGAGAGAGGAGAGAGAAGAGAACAGTCAGTATAGTCTAAAGAGAGAGGGAGAGAGAAGAGAACAGTCAGTATAGTCTAAAGAGAGAGGGAGAGAGAAGAGAACAGTCAGTATAGTCTAAAGAGAGAGGGAGAGAGAAGAGAACAGTCAGTATAGTCTAAAGAGAGAGGGAGAGAGAAGAGAACAGCAGTATAGTCTAAAGAGAGAGGGAGAGAGAAGAGAACAGTCAGTATAGTCTAAAGAGAGAGGGAGAGAGAAGAGAACAGTCAGTATAGTCTAAAGAGAGAGGGAGAGAGAAGAGAACAGTCAGTATAGTCTAAAGAGAGAGGGAGAGAGAAGAGAACAGTCAGTATAGTCTAAAGAGAGAGGGAGAGAGAAGAGAACAGTCAGTATAGTCTAAAGAGAGAGGGAGAGAGAAGAGAACAGTCAGTATAGTCTAAAGAGAGAGGGAGAGAGAACAGTCAGTATAGTCTCAAAGAGAGAGGGAGAGAGGAGAGAACAGTCAGTATAGTCTAAAGAGAGAGGGAGAGAGAAGAGAACAGTCAGTATAGTCTAAAGAGAGAGGGAGAGAGAAGAGAACAGTCAGTATAGTCTAAAGAGAGAGGGAGAGAGAAGAGAACAGTCAGTATAGTCTAAAGAGAGAGGGAGAGAGAAGAGAACAGTCAGTATAGTCTAAAGAGAGAGGGAGAGAGAAGAGAACAGTCAGTATAGTCTAAAGAGAGAGGGAGAGAGAACAGAACAGTCAGTATAGTCTCAAAGAGAGAGGGAGAGAGAAGAGAACAGTCAGTATAGTCTAAAGAGAGAGGGAGAGAGAAGAGAACAGTCAGTATAGTCTAAAGAGAGAGGGAGAGAGAAGAGAACAGTCAGTATAGTCTAGAGAGAGAGGGAGAGAGAAGAGAACAGTCAGTATAGTCTAAAGAGAGAGGGAGAGAGAAGAGAACAGTCAGTATAGTCTAAAGAGAGAGGGAGAGAGAACAGTCAGTATAGTCTAAAGAGGGAGAGAGAGAAGAGAACAGTCAGTATAGTCTAAAGAGAGAGGGAGAGAGAATAGAACAGTCAGTATAGTCTAAAGAGAGAGGGAGAGAGAATAGAACAGTCAGTATAGTCTAAAGAGAGAGGGAGAGAGAAGTCAGCATAGTCCAAAGAGAGAGGGAGAGAGAATAGAACAGTCAGTATAGTCTAAAGAGAGAGGAGAGAGAACAGTCAGTATAGTCTAAAGAGAGAGGGAGAGAGAAGAGAACAGTCAGTATAGTCTAAAGAGAGAGGGAGAGAGAACAGAACGGTCAGTATAGTCTCAAAGAGAGAGGGAGAGAGAAGAGAACAGTCAGTATAGTCTAAAGAGAGAGGGAGAGAGAAGAGAACAGTCAGTATAGTCTAAAGAGAGAGGGAGAGAGAACAGAGCAGTCAGTATAGTCTAAAGAGAGAGGGAGAGAGAAGAGAACAGTCAGTATAGTCTAAGAGAGAGAATAGAACAGCAGTATAGTCTAAAGAGAGAGGGAGAGAGAAGAGAACAGTCAGTATAGTCTAAAGAGAGAGGGAGAGAGAAGAGAACAGTCAGTATAGTCTAAAGAGAGAGGGAGAGAGAAGAGAACAGTCAGTATAGTCTAAAGAGAGAGGGAGAGAGAGACAGTCAGTATAGTCTCAAAGAGAGAGGGAGAGAGAAGAGAACAGTCAGTATAGTCTAAAGAGAGGGGAGAGAGAAGAGAACAGTCAGTATAGTCCAAGAGAGAGGGAGAGAGAAGAGAACAGTCAGTATAGTCTAAAGAGAGAGGGAGAGAGAATAGAATAGTCAGTATAGTCTAAAGAGAGGGGAGAAGAGAACAGTCAGTATAGTCTAAAGAGAGAGGGAGAGAGAAGAGAACAGTCAGTATAGTCTAAAGAGAGAGGAGAGAGAATAGAACAGTCAGTATAGTCTAAAGAGAGAGGGAGAGAGAAGAGAACAGTCAGTATAGTCTAAAGAGAGAGGGAGAGAGAAGAGAACAGTCAGTATAGTCTAAAGAGAGAGGGAGAGAGAACAGTCAGTATAGTCTAAAGAGAGAGGGAGAGAGAAGAGAACAGTCAGTATAGTCTAAAGAGAGAGGGAGAGAGAAGAGAACAGTCAGTATAGTCTAAAGAGAGAGGGAGAGAGAAGAGAACAGTCAGTATAGTCTAAAGAGAGAGGGAGAGAGAAGAGAACAGTCAGTATAGTCAAAGAGAGAGGGAGAGAGAAGAGAACAGTCAGTATAGTCTAAAGAGAGAGGGAGAGAGAAGAGAACAGTCAGTATAGTCTAAAGAGAGAGGGAGAGAGAACAGAACAGTCAGTATAGTCTCAAAGAGAGAGGGAGAGAGAAGAGAACAGTCAGTATAGTCTAAAGAGAGAGGGAGAGAGAAGAGAACAGTCAGTATAGTCTAAAGAGAGAGGGAGAGAGAAGAGAACAGTCAGTATAGTCCAAAGAGAGAGGGAGAGAGAAGAGAACAGTCAGCATAGTCTAAAGAGAGAGGGAGAGAGAAGAGAACAGTCAGTATAGTCAAAGAGAGAGGGAGAGAGAACAGACGTCAGTATAGTCCAAAGAGAGAGGGAGAGAGAAGAGAACAGTCAGTATAGTCTCAAAGAGAGGGAGAGAGAATAGAACAGTCAGTATAGTCTAAAGAGAGAGGGAGAGAGAAGAGAACAGTCAGTATAGTCTAAAGAGAGAGGAGAGAGAGAAACAGTCAGTATAGTCTAAAGAGAGAGGGAGAGAGAAGAGAACAGTCAGTATAGTCTAAAGAGAGAGGGAGAGAGAACAGTCAGTATAGTCCAAAGAGAGAGGGAGAGAGAAGAGAACAGTCAGTATAGTCTAAAGAGAGAGGGAGAGAGAACAGAACTGTCAGTATAGTCTAAAGAGAGAGGGAAAGAGAAGAGAACAGTCAGTATAGTCTAAAGAGAGAGGGAGAGAGAAGAGAACAGTCAGTATAGTCCAAAGAGAGAGGGAGAGAGAAGAGAACAGTCAGTATAGTCTAAAGAGAGAGGGAGAGAGAAGAGAACAGTCAGTATAGTCTAAAGAGAGAGGGAGAGAGAAGAGAACAGTCAGTATAGTCCAAAGAGAGAGGGAGAGAGAAGAGAACAGTCAGTATAGTCTAAAGAGAGAGGGAGAGAGAAGAGAACAGTCAGTATAGTCTCAAAGAGAGAGGGAGAGAGAAGAGAACAGTCAGTATAGTCCAAAGAGAGAGGGAGAGAGAAGAGAACAGCCAGTATAGTCTAAAGAGAGAGGGAGAGAGAAGAGAACAGTCAGTATAGTCTAAAGAGAGAGGGAGAGAGAAGAGAACAGTCAGTATAGTCCAAAGAGAGAGGGAGAGAGAAGAGAACAGTCAGTATAGTCCAAAGAGAGAGGGAGAGAGAAGAGAACAGTCAGTATAGTCCAAAGAGAGAGGGAGAGAGAAGAGAACAGCCAGCATAGTCTAAAGAGAGAGGGAGAGAGAAGAGAACAGTCAGTATAGTCTAAAGAGAGAGGGAGAGAGAAGAGAACAGTCAGTATAGTCTAAAGAGAGAGGGAGAGAGAACAGAACAGTCAGTATAGTCCAAAGAGAGAGGAGAGAGAAGAGAACAGTCAGTATAGTCTAAAGAGAGAGGGAGAGAGAACAGAACAGTCAGTATAGTCTAAAGAGAGAGGGAGAGAGAAGAGAACAGTCAGTATAGTCTAAAGAGAGAGGGAGAGAGAAGAGAACAGTCAGTATAGTCTAAAGAGAGAGGGAGAGAGAAGAGAACAGTCAGTATAGTCTAAAGAGAGAGGGAGAGAGAAGAGAACAGTCAGTATAGTCTAAAGAGAGAGGGAGAGAGAACAGAGCAGTCAGTATAGTCAAAGAGAGAGGGAGAGAGAAGAGAACAGTCAGTATAGTCTAAAGAGAGAGGGAGAGAGAAGAGAACAGTCAGTATAGTCTAAAGAGAGAGGGAGAGAGAAGAGAACAGTCAGTATAGTCTAAAGAGAGAGGGAGAGAGAACAGAGCAGTCAGCATAGTCCAAAGAGAGAGGGAGAGAGAAGAGAACAGCCAGTATAGTCTCAAGAGAGAGGGAGAGAGAAGAGAACAGTCAGTATAGTCTAAAGAGAGAGGGAGAGAGAAGAGAACAGTCAGTATAGTCTAAAGAGAGAGGGAGAGAGAAGAGAACAGTCAGTATAGTCTAAAGAGAGAGGGAGAGAGAACAGAGCAGTCAGCATAGGTCCAAAGAGAGAGGAGAGAGAAGAGAACAGTCAGTATAGTCCAAAGAGAGAGGGAGAGAGAAGAGAACAGTCAGTATAGTCTAAAGAGAGAGGGAGAGAGAACAGAGCAGTCAGTATAGTCTAAAGAGAGAGGGAGAGAGAAGAGAACAGTCAGTATAGTCTAAAGAGAGAGAAGAGAACAGTCAGTATAGTCTAAAGAGAGAGGGAGAGAGAAGAGAACAGTCAGTATAGTCTCAAAGAGAGAGGGAGAGAGAAGAGAACAGTCAGTATAGTCCAAAGAGAGAGGGGAAGAGAACAGTCAGTATAGTCCAAAGAGAGAGGGAGAGAGAAGAGAACAGCCAGTATAGTCTAAAGAGAGAGGAGAGAGAAGAGAACAGCCAGCATAGTCTAAAGAGAGAGGGAGAGAGAAGAGAACAGTCAGTATAGCTCTAAAGAGAGAGGGAGAGAGAGCAGTCAGCATAGTCTAAAGAGAGGGGAGAGAGAAGAGAACAGCCAGTATAGTCTAAAGAGAGAGGGAGAGAGAAGAGAACAGTCAGTATAGTCTAAAGAGAGAGGGAGAGAGAAGAGAACAGTCAGCATAGTCTAAAGAGAGAGGGAGAGAAATAGAACAGTCAGCATAGTCTAAAGAGAGAGGGAGAGAGAACAGTCAGTATAGTCCAAAGAGAGAGGGAGAGAGAAGAGAACAGTCAGTATAGTCTAAAGAGAGAGGGAGAGAGAAGAGAACAGTCAGTATAGTCTAAAGAGAGAGGGAGAGAGAAGAGAACAGTCAGTATAGTCTAAAGAGAGAGGGAGAGAGAAGAGAACAGTCAGTATAGTCCAAAGAGAGAGGGGAGAGAGAGAACAGTCAGTATAGTCCAAAGAGAGAGGGAGAGAGGAGAGAACAGTCAGCATAGTCTAAAGAGAGGGAGAGAGAAGAGAACAGTCAGTATAGTCTAAAGAGAGAGGGAGAGAGAAGAGAACAGTCAGTATAGTCTAAAGAGAGAGGGAGAGAGAAGAGAACAGTCAGCATAGTCCAAAGAGAGAGGGAGAGAGAAGAGAACAGTCAGCATAGTCCAAAGAGAGAGGGAGAGAGAAGAGAACAGTCAGTATAGCTCAAAGAGAGAGGGAGAGAGAGAAGCAGCATAGTCCAAAGAGAGAGGGAGAGAGAATAGAACAGTCAGTATAGTCTAAAGAGAGAGGGAGAGAACAGTCAGTATAGTCCAAAGAGAGAGGGAGAGAGAAGAGAACAGTCAGTATAGTCTAAAGAGAGAGGGAGAGAGAACAGAACTGTCAGCATAGTCTAAAGAGAGAGGGAGAGAGAAGAGAACAGTCAGTATAGTCTAAAGAGAGAGGGAGAGAGAAGAGAACAGTCAGTATAGTCTAAAGAGAGAGGGAGAGAGAAGAGAACAGTCGGTATAGTCTAAAGAGAGAGGGAGAGAAGGAACAGTCAGTATAGTCTAAAGAGAGAGGGAGAGAGAACAGAACAGTCAGTATAGTCTAAAGAGAGAGGGAGAGAGAAAGAACAGTCAGTATAGTCTCAAAGAGAGGAGAGAGAAGAGAACAGTCAGTATAGTCTAAAGAGAGGGGAGAGAGAATAGAACAGTCAGTATAGTCTAAAGAGAGAGGGAGAGAGAAGAGAACAGTCAGTATAGTCTAAAGAGAGAGGGAGAGAAGAGAACAGTCAGTATAGTCTAAAGAGAGAGGGAGAGAGAATAGAACAGTCAGTATAGTCTAAAGAGAGAGGGAGAGAGAACAGTCAGTATAGTCTAAAGAGAGAGGGAGAGAGAAGAGAACAGTCAGTATAGTCTAAAGAGAGAGGGAGAGAGAACAGAACAGTCAGCATAGTCCAAAGAGAGAGGGAGAGAGAAGAGAACAGTCAGTATAGTCTAAAGAGAGAGAGAGAGAGAAGAGAACAGTCAGCATAGTCCAAAGAGAGAGGAGAGAGAAGAGAACAGTCAGTATAGTCTAAAGAGAGAGGGAGAGAGAAGAGAACAGTCAGTATAGTCTAAAGAGAGAGGGAGAGAGAACAGAACAGCCAGTATAGCTCTAAAGAGAGAGGGAGAGAGAAGAACAGTCAGTATAGTCTAAAGAGAGAGGGAGAGAGAACAGAACAGTCAGTATAGTCCAAAGAGAGAGGGAGAGAGAAGAGAACAGTCAGCATAGTCTAAAGAGAGAGGGAGAGAGAAGAGAACAGTCAGTATAGTCTAAAGAGAGAGGGAGAGAGAAGAGAACAGTCAGCATAGTCTAAAGAGAGAGGGAGAGAGAAGAGAACAGTCAGTATAGCTCTAAAGAGAGAGGGAGAGAGAACAGAACAGTCAGTATAGTCTAAAGAGAGAGGGAGAGAGAAGAGAACAGTCAGCATAGTCTCAAAGAGAGAGGGAGAGAGAGCAGAGCAGCCAGTATAGTCCAAAGAGAGAGAAAAAGAGAACAGTCAGCATAGTCTAAAGAGAGAGGGAGAGAGAAGAGAACAGCCAGTATAGTCTAAAGAGAGAGGGAGAGAGAATAGAACAGTCAGTATAGTCTAAAGAGAGAGGGAGAGAGAAGAGAACAGTCAGTATAGTCTCAAAGAGAGAGGGAGAGAGAAGAGAACAGTCAGTATAGTCTAAAGAGAGAGGGAGAGAGAAGAGAACAGTCAGTATAGTCTAAAGAGAGAGGAGAGAGAAGAGAACAGTCAGTATAGTCTAAAGAGAGAGGAGAGAGAACAGAGCAGTCGGTATAGTCTAAAGAGAGAGGGAGAGAGAACAGTCAGTATAGTCTAAAGAGAGAGGGAGAGAGAGAGAACAGTCAGTATAGTCTAAAGAGAGAGGATAGAACAGTCAGCATAGTCTACAAAGAGAGGGAGAGAGAAGAGAACAGTCAGTATAGTCAAAGAGAGAGGGAGAGAAGAGAACAGTCAGTATAGTTAAAGAGAGGGAGAGAGAACAGTCAGTATAGTCTAAAGAGAGAGGGAGAGAGAGAACAGTCAGTATAGTCTAAAGAGAGAGGAGAGAGAAGAGAACAGCGTAGTATAGTCTAAAGAGAGAGGAGAGAGAACAGTCAGTATAGTCTAAAGAGAGAGGGAGAGAGAAGAGAACAGTCAGTATAGTCTAAAGAGAGAGGGAGAGAGAAGAGAACAGTCGTATAGTCTAAAGAGAGAGGAGAGAGAACAGTCAGTATAGTCTAAAGAGAGAGGAGAGAGAATAGAACAGTCAGTATAGTCTAAAGAGAGAGGGAGAGAGAAGAGAACAGTCAGTATAGTCTAAAGAGAGAGAGAGAGAGAACAGGAGATAGTCAAAGAAGAGGGAGAGAGAAGAGAACAGTTAGTCTAAGGAGGAAGAGAATAGAACATCAGTATAGTCTAAAGAGAGAGGGAGAGAGAACAGCCAGTATAGTCCAAAGAGAAGGGAGAGAGAAGAGAACAGTCAGTATAGTCCAAAGAGAGAGGGAGAGAGAAGAGAACAGCCAGTATAGTCCAAAGAGAGAGGGAGAGAGAAAACAGCCAGTATAGTCTAAAGAGAGAGGGAGAGAGAGAGTCAGCATAGTCTAAAGAGAGAGGGAGAGAGAAGAGAACAGTCAGCATAGTCCAAAGAGAGAGGGAGAGAGAAGAGAACAGTGAGCATAGTCCAAAGAGAGAGGGAGAGAGAAGAGAACAGTCAGTATAGTCCAAAGAGAGAGGGAGAGAGAAGAGAACAGACAGTATAGTCTAAAAGAGAGGGGAGAGAGAACAGCAGTATAGTCTAAAGAGAGAGGGAGAGAGAAGAGAACAGTCAGTATAGTCTAAAGAGAGAGGGAGAGAGAAGAGAACAGCAGTATAGTCTAAAGAGAGAGGGAGAGAGAAGAGAACGCAGTATATTCCAAAGAGAGAGGGAGAGAGAGAAGAGAACAGTCAGTATAGCCTAAAGAGAGAGGGAGAGAGAAGAGAACAGCCAGTATAGTCTAAAGAGAGAGGGAGAGAGAAGGAACAGTCAGTATAGTTAAAGAGAGAGGAGAGAGAAGAGAACAGTGCAGTATAGTCTAAAGAGAGAGGGAGAGAGAAGAGAACAGTCAGTATAGTCTAAAGAGAGAGGGAGAGAGAAGAGAACAGCCAGCATAGTCTAAAGAGAGAGGGAGAGAGAAGAGAACAGTCAGCATAGTCCAAAGAGAGAGGGAGGGAAGAGAACAGTCAGCATAGTTAAAGAGAGAGAGAAGTAGCAAAGAAGGAACGTTATTAAAGAGAGAGGGAGAGAGAAGAGAACAGTCAGTATAGTCTAAAGAGAGAGGGAGAGAGAAGAGAACAGTCAGTATAGTCCAAAGAGAGAGGGAGAGAGAAGAGAACAGCAGCATAGTCTAAAGAGAGAGGGAGAGAGAAGAGAACAGTCAGCATAGTCTAAAGAGAGAGGGAGAGAGAAAAACAGTCAGCAAGTCCAAAGAGAAGGAAAAGAAATATAGTCCAAAGAGAGGGAGGAGAAGAGAACAGTCGGATAGTCTAAAGAGAGAGGGAGAGAGAAGAGAACAGTCAAGCATAGTCTAAAGAGAGAGGAGAGAGAACAGAACAGTCAGTATAGTCTAAAGAGAGAGGGAGAGAGAAGAGAAACAGTCAGTATAGTCTAAAGAGAGAGGGAGAGAGAACAGAACAGTATGTTGAAAGAGAGAACAGTCAGCAATCTAAAGAGAGGGGAGAGAAACAGAGTGCAGCTTAAAGGGAGAACAGTCAGTATAGTCTAAAGAGAGAGGGAGAGAGAAGAGAACAGAGCATCAGTATAGTCCAAAGAAGAGGGAGAGAGAAGCAGAACAGTCAGTATAGTTAAAGAGAGAGGGAGAGAGAAGAGAACAGTCAGCGTATCTAAAGAGAGAGGAGAGAAGAGAACAGTGCAGTATAGTCTAAAGAGAGAGGGGAGAGAGAAGAGAACAGCAGTATAGTCTCAAAGAGAGAGGGAGAGAGAAGAGAACAGCCAGCATAGTCCAAAGAGAGAGGAGAGAGAAGAGAGCAGTCAGTATAGTCAAAGAGAGGGAGAGAGAAGAGAACAAAAGTCAGTAGAGCAAAGAGAGAGGGAGAGAGAAGAGAACAGCCAGCAGAGACTAGGAGAGAGAGGGAGAGAGAAGAGAACAGTCAGTATAGTCTAAAGAGAGGGGGAGAGAGAAGAGACAGTCAGCAATAGGTCCAGAAGAGAGAGAGAGAGAGAAGAGAACAGTCAGCATAGCTCCAAAGAGAGAGGGAGAGAGAACAGACACCAGTCTAAAGAGAGGGAGAAGGACAGACAGTATGTCTAGAGAGAGAGGGAGAAGAGAACAGCGGCAAGAGAGAAGGGAGGAGAACAGACAGCAGAGTCTAAAGAGAGAGGGAGAGAATGTCAGGAATTAAGGAGGGAGAGAGAATTATAGTCTAAAGAGAGAGGGAGAGAGAATGAACAGTCAGGCTAGTCTGCAGAGAGAGGGAGAGAGAAGAGACCAGCCAGCATAGTCTAAAGAGAGAGGGAGAGAAGAGAACAGTCAGCATAGTCTCAAAGAGAGAGGGAGAGAGAAGAGAAGGCAAGCAGAGTTCTAAAGAGAGAGGGAGAGAGAAGAGAACAGCCAGTATAGTCCAAAGAGAGAGGGAGAGAAGAGAACAGTCAGTATAGTTAAAGAGAGAGGGAGAGAGAAGAGAACAGTCAGTATAGTCTAAAGAGAGAGGGAGAGAGAAAAGAACCAGTCAGTATAGTCTAAAGAGAGAGGGAGAGAGAAAGAGAACAGTCAGTATAGTTAAAGAGAGAGGGGGGAAGAGAACAGTCAGTATAGTCTAAAGAGAGGGGAGAGAAGAGGACAGACAGATATAGTCTAAAGGAGAGGGAGGGAAGAAAAGTCAGCATAGTCCAAAGAGAGGGGAGAGAACGAACAGTCAGTATAGCCTGAAGAGAGAGGGGAAGAGAAGAGAACAGCCAGTATAGTCTAAAAGAGAGGGGAGAGAGAAGAGAACAGTCAGCATAGTCTAAAGAGAGAGGAGAGAGAAGAGAACCAAAGACTAAAGAGAGAGGGAGAGAGAAGAGAACAGAATCAGTATAGTCTAAAGAGAAGAGGGAGAGAGAAGAGACAAGAGTCAAAGTATAGTCCAAAGAGAGAGGGAGAGAGAACAGCAGATTAAGAGGGAGAAAACAGCCAGTATAGTTCCAAAGAGGGGAGGAGAGAAGAAGAACAGTAACACCATAGTCCAAAGAGAGAGGGGAGAGGAAGAGAACAGACAGTATAGTCTAAAGAGAGAGAGGAGAGAGAATAGAATTATAGTCTAAAGAGAGGGAAGTATAGTTTAAAGAGAGAGGGGAGAGAGAAGAGAACAGTCAGTATAGGTCTAAAGAGAGAGGGAGAAGAGAAGAGAACAGTCAGTATAGTCTAAAGGGGGGAGAGAAAGAGAACAGTAGCATATTCTAAAGAGAGGGGAGAGAAGACAATAGTCAGCATAGTCTAAAGAGAGAGGGAGAGAGAACAGAGCAGTCAGCATAGTCCAAAGAGAGAGAGGAGAGAGAAGAGAACAGTAAGTATAGTCTCAAAGAGAGAGGGAGAGAGACAGCAGTCAGTATAGTCTAAAGAGAGAGGGAGAGAGGAGAGGAACAGTCAGTATATTCTAAAGAGAGGGGAGAGAGGAGAGAGATCAGTCAGTTGTCTCAAAGAGAGAGGGAGAGAGAAGAGAACAGTCAGTATAGTCCAAAGAGAGAGGGGGAATGAACAGCCAGTATAGTCCAAAGAGGGGGAGAGAGAAGAGAACAGTCAGCCATAGCTCCAAAGAGAGAGGAGAGAGAGAAGAGAACAGTCGGCAATAGTCCAAAGAGAGAGGGAGAGAGAAGAGAACAGTCAGTATAGTCTAAAGAGAGAGAGGGAGAGAGAGGCAGTCAGTATAGTCTAAAGAGAGAGGGAGAGAGAACAGAGTCTGTATAGTCTAAAGAGAGGAGAGAAGAGAACAGTCAGTATAGTCTAAAGAGAGAGGGAGAGA
>NW_025549592.1:0-3293 GCF_905237065.1 Salmo salar | reverse complement strand
ATTGCTGATAGCTGTTATAGTGGTGGATATAACTTCTACAACATGGGTCTCTGTTCATTGCTGATAGCCTGCTGGAGTGGTGGATATAACATCTACAACATGTAGGGTTCTGTTCATTGCTGATAGCCTGTTTGATTGACAATGCAGGTAACATGACTACTCATTTGCGCCGACCATCACCCCAAAGTGCCAATCGGTGGACTAGGCGAAAAAAACGCAACCACTTCTCCCCACGGCCTTCAGGCAACAACATGCGGCTGACTCCGGTGGGACTAAAGAAATCAGCGTGGCGATGGCAAAATTCCTAGCGGCAGATATGAGACCCTTCTCTGTGGTAGAGAATACGACTTCAGAAATATGTTTAAAGTGGTCGAGCTATTCACTATTCCTTCCCATTACTTTTGCCCAGACATTATTACTGCCTTATACAAAAAACTAAAGAGAACTACTTGAGCGAGTTGTCCGCGATTGTGTTGCTCTAACAACAGACAGTTGACATCTAGCCTTCATAAACTACCTCACTGCGCTTGGCTCATTTCATTACGGCAGAATGGAGATAAAACGCCATGTCCTTCAAACACGTCCCCTGCAAGAGTAGTCACACCAGTGTAAACCTGGGGGAAGGTTTATATCCACCACTCTAACAGGCTATCAGCAATGAACAGAGACCTACATGTTGTAGATGTTAGGGATGTAGTTGCCATGTGGAAGTTGGAGAGGGATAATGTAATGATTCCTGTGACCACTGACAACACTAGAAATATTGTAAATGCAGTTGCTCTAGCTGGATTGGGGCCACAGATGCTTTGCTCACGTTGTTAATCTAGCATCTCAAAAAGCAAGGTCAGTGAATCCAATCTCTCGCCTCCTAGCAAAGATCAGGAAGGTGGTATCCTTCTTTCATAAAAGCACAACTGCTGCACATGGTTGAGAGAAACCTTGAGCAGAAAGTTGTGGTGTATCCTACACTGACTGATCAAGCTGTGAGGATGAATGTCAAAGATATTGTGACTTTGTCTGAAAATGACATAAGACTTGCAGAGGAAGTTATCAAAGTGTGAAAACCTCTCAAAACAGTCACAACACTGATATGCACTGAGAACATTCCATCAGTTTCCATGGTCCTGCCTATGAAAACAATGATCCTGAAATCAATGGTGGCATCTGATGAAGATGAACCTGCAGTAAGGGATGTCAAGACTGCTATCAGAGTTAACCTGGAGCCTAGATAAGCTGACCCTGGTGTCCAAGACTTCTTACACAAGAGCACCGCTTTGGACTCCCGGTTCAAGTCAATGCTGCATCTGGATGCTGCTGCTCGTCTGAGAGTTTACAATGAACTCACAACAGGTATTGCATTTATTTTGTTAATGTGACATTTATTATTTTATTAATTAGTGATTTAGCAATTAATTATGAGGTAATAATTGTAATTATCATAATAGTGTCTGATATATATTTCCAACAACAAATCCTATTTTTAAAGCCCCTTCAGAGATAGTAATTGATCAAATTTAATTGTGCAGGGTCAAGCCCTCTCCAGAGACGGCAGACAGGGGTTCTCCTCCAGAAAAGAAGTCTGCCGTGGCTGAGCTTTTGGGGAGTTGTTCACGACCCAGGAGCAGGGAGCCAAGTCAAAGGTCAAGGTCATGGAGGAGGAGGTGACCTCATACAGGGAAGTGGACTGTATTCCCCTGGATGCTGATCCACTTACATTGGAAGACCAAAGAGTTAATATACCCTCATGTTGCCATGTTAGCAAGGCGCTACCTGGCTGTGCCTGGAACCTCTGTCCCTAGCGAGAGGGTATTCTCCACAGCGGCTGACATTGTCACAGCAAGCCGATCTGTGCTCACTGCAGATCATGTGGATAGACTAATCTTCTTAAAGAAAAACTTGAAAATCTGATAAAAATGTTTTTATTTGTAATTTTTGTTCAAGTAACCAGTCTCAGGTGGTCCTATTTTGTTTAAGGCACTGCTACGTGACTTAATGTTGATATATGCTGCTGGACTACACACTCTTGTTGAAGCTCTGTTTTAAATGACTATTTTATTTCATGTTATAAGGCAGGCACTGCTGGTTTTTGTTGTCAATTTGTTTTCATATGTTCCCGGGACTCAGTCACCCCATGTTTACTATTATAATAAATGGAAAATCTAAATACAAAGTACGTATTTCTCAGGTATTCATTTTGTTGATGTATCGAACCCGTACCGAACCGTGACACCACTGTACCGTATCGATTCGAACCGTGACACCACTGCCGTATCGTACCAACCGTGACACCCCTGCACCTTATCGTACAAACCGCGTGACACCACTGTACCGTAACAAGTGACGGACCACGACCGTACTCGTACCGAACCCGTGACACCACTGTACCGTATCGTACCGAACCGTGACACCACTGCACCATACTCGTAACTGAACCGTGACACCACTGTACCGTACTCGTACCAACCGTGACACTGCTTGCCGTAAATCGTACGAACCGTGACACCACTGTACCGTATCATACCGAACCGTGACACCTGCACGTGCGAACCGATAACCACTGCACCGTATCGTACCGAACCGTGACACCACTGCACCCGTATAATGCCCAACCGTGACACCCACTGTACCGGATCGTACGAACCGTGGACACCACTGTACCGTATCGTACCGAACCGTGACACCACTGCCCGTATCGTACCGAACCGTGACACCCACTGCACCGTATACATACCAAACCGTGGACACCACTGCACCCGTACTCGTACCCAACCGTGAGCACCACTGCACCGTGCAGATCGTACCGAACCGTGACACCACTGCACCCGTATCGTACCGAACCGTGACACCACTCGCACCATACTCGTACCAACCGTGACACCACTGCACCCGTATCGCACACGATCCGTGGACACCACTGTACCGTACTCGTACCGAACCGTGACACCACTGCACCGTATCGTACCGAACCGTGACACCACTGCACCGTATCGTACCGAACCGTGAGTTTTGTGAACCGTTTCACCCCTACTAAAAACCTATTTTTGCTTTGTCATTATGTGTAGATTGATGAGGGAAAAAAACGATTTAATACATTTTAGAATAAGTCTGTAACATAACAAGAAATGTGGAAAAAGGGGTCTGAATACTTTCCGAATGCACAGTAAAATGGTTTAAATTGAGTCAATAAGTATTCAACACCTTTGTTATGGCAAGCCTAATAAATTCAGGAGTAAAAATATGCTTAACAAGTCTCATAATAAGTTGCATGGACTCTGTGTGCAAAAAGTGTTTAA
>NW_025549591.1:7500-21497 GCF_905237065.1 Salmo salar | reverse complement strand
CAAGAAAAAACGTCAAACTGTAACCAGTGCCTGCAACCTGGTTCAGGTTGTCCAGTCAACCTACTGATTTTACAAAAAGCACAGGAATAAATCATCAACATGTTTTTTACATCTTTACTAATTCTGCATACATTTGCTCTAACCTGTTGGGGATGGGGGCATATTTGCACGCCGGATAAAAACGTTCCATTTAATCTGTTACTACTCCTGCCCATACTACAGCTATCATATCCAAATCCATAGGATGTAGTGATAACAATATAGTAGCCATATATAAAAATTAAAGTTACAAAGTCTGGGCCCTAAGGGGTCTGTATTGAGGTCATACAATAAGTTTTGTAGTGATTCCTATGTTGATTATGTAAAGAATATTTGCTGGTCTGTGGTGTGTAATGAGGAGCAACGAGACGCTGCACTTGACACTTATGAAATTGCTTATTCCAGTTACTAACAAGCACGCACCCATTAAGAAAATGATTGTAAAACTGTAAATCCCCTTGGATTGATGAGGAATTGAAAAATAGTATGGTTGAGGGAAGGAGGCAAAAGGTATGGCAAATAAGTCTGGCAGCCCAACTGATCGGCAAATGTACTGCAAATTCGGAAATCATGTGACTAAACTAAATATGAAAAATATATACTAGTGAAACAAAAATAAATAAAAGTAAAAAGCTTCGGAACACATTTGATATTTAAAAAGGGTAACTCGGATCCATCATCACAAAAGCCACTGATATTGCCAACTACTTTAATGACTTTTTCCTTGGCAAAATAAGCAAACTTAGGTATGAAACACCAGCAACAAAGCTGACACTATACATTCAAGTATATCTGACCAAATTATACTTTTGAATTCCGTAGTCAGTGTGGAAGAGGTGAAGAAAATTATTGTTGTCTATCAACAATGAAAAGCCGCCAGGGTCTGACAATCTGGATGGAAAATTACTGAAGATAATGGGGACGATATTGCCACATCTTCAATTTAAGCCTACTATAAAGTGTGTGCCCTCAGGCCTGGTTGGAAGCCAAAGTCATTCCGCTACCCAAGAAAAGTAAAGTCCCTTTTACTGGCTCAAATAGCCGACCAATCAGCCTGTTACCAACCCTTAACCTCTCTAGGCTAGGCGGGACGAATTCGTCCCACCTACGTAACAGCCACGCTATCCTGTGGCGCGATTTTCAAAACCTAAAAATCCTATTACTTCAATTTCTCAAACATATGACTATTTTACAGCCATCTAAAGATAAGACTCTCGTTAATCTAACCACACTGTCCGATTTCAAAAAGGCTTTACAACGAAAGCAAAACATTAGATTTGTCAGCGAGTACCAAGCCAGAAATAATCAGACACCCATTTTTCAAGCCAGCATATAATGTCACCAAAACCCAGAAGACAGCTAAATGCAGCACTCACCTTTGATGATCTTCATCAGATGACAACCCTAGGACATTATGTTATACAATACATGCATGTTTTGTTCAATCAAGTTCATATTTATATCAAAAACCAGCTTTTACATTAGCATGTGACGTTCAGAACTAGCATACCCCCCGCAAACTTCGGTGAATTCGCTAACATTTTACTAAATTACTCACGATAAACGTTCACAAAAAGCATAACAATTATTTTAAGAATTATAGATACAGACCTCCTCTATGCACTCGATATGTCCGATTTTAAAATAGCTTTTTGGTGAAAGCACATTTTGCAATATTCTAAGTACATAGCCCAGGCATCACGGGCTCGCTTATTTAGACACCCGGCAAGTTTAGCACTCACCATAATCATATTTACTATTATAAAAATTTCATTACCTTTTGTTGTCTTCGTCAGAATACACACCCAGGACAGCTACTTCAATAACAAATGTTGGTTTGGTCCAAAATAATCCATCGTTATATCCGAATAGCGCGTTTTGTTCGATGCGTTCCAGACACTATCCGAAATAGTAAAGAAGTGTCGGCGCATGGCGCAATTCGTGACAATAAAATTCCTAAGTATTCCATGACCGTACTTCGAAGCATGTCAACCGCTGTTTAAAATCAATTTTTACGACATTTTTCTCATAGAAAGCGATAATATTCCGACAGGGGAATCTCCTTTTCGGCAAACAGAGGAAAAAATCCCAAAGGCGGGGCGGTCGGGTCAACGCGCATAAGCTAGTGTCTCTTGATGGGCCACTTGAGAAAGGCGATAATGTGTTTCAGCCTGGGGCTGGAATGACGACATTCTTTTTTTCCCGGGCTCTGAGCGCCTATGGACGACGTGGGAAGTGTCACGTTAGAGCAGAGATCCTTAGTAAATGATAGAGATGGAAAAGAAGTTCAACAAATGGTCAGACAGGCCACTTCCTGTAAAGGAATCTCTCAGGTTTTGACCTGCCATTTGAGTTCTGTTATACTCACAGACACCATTCAAACAGTTTTAGAAAATTTTGGGTGTTTTCTATCCATATGTAATAAGTATATGCATATTCTAGTTACTGAGTAGGAGTGGTAACCAGATTAAATCGGGTATGTTTTTATCCAGCCGTGTCAATGCTGCCCCCTAGCCCCTAACAGGTTAATAAACTTCAGGAAAAAATGGTGTTTGACCAGATACCATGCTATTCACAGTAAACAAATATACAGACTTTCACCATGCTTACAGGGAAGGTCACTCAACAAGCATAGCACTTACACAAATGACTGATGATTGGCTCAGAGAAATTGATGATAAAATGATTGTGGGGGCTGTCCTGTTAGACTTCAATGCAGCATTGACATTATCGATCATAGTGTGCTGCTGGAAAAACTATGTTATGGCTTTACACACCTTGCTATAATGTGGATAAAGAGTTACTTGTCTAAAAGAACACAGAGGGTGTTCTTTAATGGAAGCCTCAAACATAATCCAGGTATAATCAGGAATTCCCCAGGGTAGCTGTTAAGGCCCCTTACTTTTTTCAATCTTTACTAATGACATGCCACTGGCCTTGAGTAAAGCCAGTGTGTATGTATGTGGATGTCAACACTATACACGTCAGCTACTACAGCAACTGAAATGACTGCAACACTTAAAGAACTGCAGTTAGTTTCGGAATGGGTAGCAAGGAATAAGTTAGTCCAAATATTTCCAAAACTAAAAGCAATGTATTATGTCTCCTAATGAATAATGTGGAAATTGACCCTGGATTGTAAACTGTCATGGTCAAAACATATTGATACAACAGTAGCTAAAGAAGTCTGTCCATAAGAGAAGTCTGTCCATAATAAAAGCGCTGCTCTGCCTTAACACTATCAACAAGGCAGGTCCTACAGGCCCTAGTTTTGTCCCACCTACTGTTCAGTAGAGTGGTCAGGTACCACCAAGAATGACTTTTTGTTTTGCAGTTGGCTCAGAATAGGGCAGCACGGCTGGCGCTTAAAAGTACACAGAGAGCTAACATTAATGACATGCATGTCAATGGCTCAAAGTGGAAAAGAGATTGACTTCATCACTAATTGTTTTTGTAAGGGGTGTAAGCTAAATGTACTGAGCTGTCTGTTTAAAATACTTGCACATACAGACACCCATGCATACCCCACGAGTGCTTGACTTCCGGTTTGGAGCGAGCAGTCGCACTACGCTTCGCTCCACAGGTTATATTACACTTAATTACATTACAACGGTTTGATTTGTTTGATCTGAGCAATTTTTCTTAGCTAGCTACATAGCCATCTTTGTATCAAAGATAATTGTGCAGTTTAGAGTAATTAGAGTAATTATCGAGGCTAGCTATCTTCGTCCTCCTAACGTAGTCATCACTGCTAGCTAGCTAGTCAACACTGCTAGCTAGCCAACCAGCCAACTTCTACCGACTAGCAGCACTGTAGAAACTATTACATTACAACGGAACGACTTGATTAGTGTAGTGTTAGTGTTAGTTAGTGAGCCAGCTACATAGTTGTCTTTGCATCTAAGATAATTGTGTAGTTTAGAGTAATTATCGCAGGCTATCTAGCCAGCCGCGACGCCAGACTTAGTCAACACACCTAGTCATCATTAACCCACTGCTAGCTAGCCAACCGTTACCCGACTAGCAGCGCTGTAGATACTAATACTTTACAACGGAACGATTTGACTAGTGCAGTGTTAGCTAGCTACATAGTTGTCTTTGTCATAGCTTGATAATTGTGTAGTTTAGTAATTATCAAGGTTAGCTAGCCAGCTATTTCCGTCCCCCGCGACGCCATTTTTCCAAACCCAGCCAACTATTACCGACGAGCAGCATTGTAGAAACTAAATACATTACAAAGGAATGTCTTGATTAGTGTTATGTTCGCTAGCTACAAAGTTGCTTTTGTATCATGACAAGGTGTAGTACTGAAACTATCGAGGTTACCTAGCCAGCTACACGTTCAAAGTCAACAACGCAGCCACTGCTAGCTAGCCTACTCCACCAGCCAGCAGTACTGTATCATTTTCGTCATTTTAGTCAATAAGATTTTTGCAACGTAAGCTTAACTTTCTGAACATTCGAGACGTGTAGTCCACTTGTCATTCCAATCTCCTTTGCATTAGCGTAGCCTCTTCTGTAGCTTGTCAACTATGTGTCTGTCTATCCATGTTCTCTCCCCTCTGCACAGGCCATACAAACGCTCCACACTGCGTGGCCGCTGCCACTCTAACCTGGTGGTCCCAGCGCGCACGACCCACGTGGAGTTCAGATCTCCGGCAGCCTCTGGAACTGCCGGTCTGCGGCCAACAAGGCTGAGTTCATCTCAGCCTATGCTACCCTCCAGTCCCTAGACTTCCTGGCGCTGACGGAAACATGGATTACCACAGATAACACTGCTACTCCTACGGCTCTCTCCTCGTCTGCCCACGTGTTCTCGCATACCCCTAGAGCATCGGGCCAGCGGGGTGGTGGCACTGGAATACTCATCTCTCCCAAGTGGACATTCTCTCTTTCTCCCCTGACCCATCTGTCTATCTCCTCATTTGAATTCCATGCTGTCACAGTTACCAGCCCTTTCAAGCTTAACCTGTTGGGTCTAGGGGGCAGCATTTGCACGTCTGGATAAAAAAAATGTACCCGATTTAATCTGGTTACTAATCCTACCCAGTAACTAGAATATGCATATACTTATTATATATGGATAGAAAACACTCTAAAGTTTCCAAAACTGTTTGAATGGTGTCTGTGAGTATAACAGAACTCATTTGGCAGGCAAAACCCTGAGACATTTTCTGACAGGAAGTGGATACCTGATGTGTTGTATTGACTTTAAACCTATCCCATTGAAAAACACAGGGGTTTAGGAATATTTTGGCACTTCCTATTGCTTCCACTAGATGTCACCAGCCTTTACAAAGTGTTTTGAGTCTTCTGGAGGGAGATCTGACCGAACAAGAGCCATGGAACGGTGATGTCCCATTAGACACCTGGCGCGCTACTTCATGTTGGGTACCCTCGTTCCAATACGTTATAAAAGACTATGCATTCGTCCACCTTGAATATTATTCATGTTCTGGTTAAAAAGGCCCTAATGATTTATGCTATACAACGTTTGACATGTTTGAACGAACGGAAATATATTTTTTCCCCTCGTTCATGACGAGAAGTCCGGCTGGCTTACATCATGTGCTAACGAGACGGAGATTTTTGGACATAAATGATGAGCTTTTTTGAACAAAACTACATTCGTTATGGACCTGGAAGTGACATCTGATGAAGAGAATCAAAGGTAATGGATTATTTACATAGTATTTTCGATTTTAGATCTCCCCAACATGACGTCTAGTCTGTATCGCAACGCGTATTTTTCTGGGCACAGTGCTCAGATTATTGCAAAGTGTGATTTCCCAGTAAGGTTATTTTTAAATCTGGCAAGTTGATTGCGTTCAAAAGATGTAAATCTATAATTCTTTAAATGACAATATAATATTTTACCAATGTTTTCTAATTTTAATTATTTAATTTGTGACGCTGACTTGACTGCCGGTTATTGGAGGGAAACGATTTCCTCAACATCAATGCCATAGTAAAACGCTGTTTTTGGATATAAATATCAACTTGATAGAACTAAAAATGCATGCATTGTCTAACATAATGTCCTAGGAGTGTCATCTGATGGAGATTGTAAAAGGTTAGTGTATCATTTTAGCTGGTTTTATGGTTTTGGTGACCCTGTCTTTGACTTGACAAAACATTACACACAACTCTTGTAAATGTACTGTCCTAACATACTCTAAATTTATGCTTTCGCCGTAAAACCTTTTTGAAATCGTAAAACGTGGTTAGATTAAGGAGATGTTTATCTTTCAAATGGTGTAACATAGTTGTATTTTTGAAAAATTTGAATTTTGACATTTATTTGGATTCAAATTTGCCGCTCTTGAAATGCACCTGCTGTTGATGGAGTGCACCACGGGTGGCACGCTAGCGTCCCACCTAGCCCCAAGAGGTTAACATCCTTATCATTTATCGCCCTCCAGGTTCCCTTGGAGAGTTCATCAATGAGCTTGACGCCTTGATAAGTTCCTTTCCTGAGGATGGCTCACCTCTCAGTTCTGGGTGACTTTAACCTCCCCACGTCTACCTTTGACTCATTCCTCTCTGCCTCCTTCTTTCCACTCCTCTCCTCTTTTGACCTCACCCTCTCACCTCCCCCCCTACTCACAAGGCAGGCAATACGCTTGACCTCATCTTTACCCACTTGACCCTATCCCCTCCTCTCTTCTCCAGACCATTTCCGGAGACCTTCTCCCCTACCTCACCTCGCTCATCAACTCATCCTTGACCGCTGGCTACGTCCCTTCCGTCTTCAAGAGAGCGAGAGTTGCACCCCTTCTGAAAAAAACCTACACTCGATCCCTCCGATGTCAACAACTACAGACCAGTATCCCTTCTTTCTTTTCTCTCCAAAACTCTTGAACGTGCCGTCCTTGGCCAGCTCTCCTGCTATCTCTCTCAGAATGACCTTCTTGATCCTAATCAGTCAGGTTTCAAGACTGGGCATTCAACTGAGACTGCTCTTCTCTGTGTCACGGAGGCTCTCCGCACTGCTAAAGCTAACTCTCTCTCCTCTGCTCTCATCCTTCTCGACCTATCTGCTGCCTTTGATACTGTGAACCATCAGATCCTCCTCTCCACCCTCTCTGAGTTGGGCATCTCCCGGCGCGGCCCACGCTTGGATTGCGTCCTACCTGACAGGTCGCTCCTACCAGGTGGCGTGGCGAGAATCTGTCTCCGCACCACGTGCTCTCACCACTGGTGTCCCCCAGGGCTCTGTTCTAGGCCCTCTCCTATTCTCGCTATACACCAAGTCACTTGGCTCTGTCATATCCTCACATGGTCTCTCCTATCATTGCTACGCAGATGACACACAAATAATCTTCTCCTTTCCCCCCTTCTGATAACCAGGTGGCGAATCGCATCTCTGCATGTCTGGCAGACATATCAGTGTGGATGACGGATCACCACCTCAAGCTGAACCTCGGCAAGATGGAGCTGCTCTTCCTCCCGGGAAGGACTGCCCGTTCCATGATCTCGCCATCACGGTTGACAACTCCCTTGTGTCCTCCTCCGAGTGCTAAGAACCTTGGCGTGACCCTGGACAACACCCTGTCGTTCTCCACTAACATCAAGGCGGTGACCCGATCCTGTAGGTTCATGCTCTACAACATTCGCAGAGTACGACCCTGCCTCACACAGGAAGCGGCGCAGGTCCTAATCCAGGCACTTGTCATCTCCCGCCTGGATTACTGCAACTCGCTGTTGGCTGGGCTCCCTGCCTGTGCCACTAAACCCCTACAACTCATCCAGAACGCCGCAGCCCGTCTGGTGTTCAACCTTCCCAAGTTCTCTCACGTCACCCCGCTCCTCCGCTCTCTCCACTGGCTCCCAGTTGAGGCTCGCATCCGCTACAAGACCATGGTGCTTGCCTACGGAGCTGTGAGGGGAACGGCACCTCCGTACCTTCAGGCTCTGATCAGGCCCTACACCCAAACAAGGGCACTGCGTTCATCCACCTCTGGCCTGCTGGCCCCCCTACCTCTGAGGAAGCACAGTTCCCGCTCAGCCCAGTCAAAACTGTTCGCTGCTCCGGCACCCCAATGGTGGAACAAGCTCCCTCACGACGCCAGGACAGCGGAGTCAATCACCACCTTCCGGAGACACCTGAAACCCCACCTCTTTAAGGAATACCTGGGATAGGATAAAGTAATCCTTCTAACCCCCCCCTTAAAAGATTTAGATGCACTATTGTAAAGTGGTTGTTCCACTGGATATTATAAGGTGAATGCACCAATTTGTAAGTCGCTCTGGATAAGAGCGTCTGCTAAATGTCTTAAATGTAAACGTAAATGAGACATGCCACCAGGTGTCTCTTCACAGTCTCCAAGAGCAGAAAAGACTATGGAAGTCGCACAGTACCACATACAGCCATGAATACATGGAATTCTATTCCACATCAGGTAACTGATGCAAGCAGTAGAATCAGATTAAAAAAAATATATATATATATATATATATATATATATATATATATATATATATATACACACACACCTTACGGAACAACAGGGACTGTGAAGAGACAAAGTTACAGACGCATGCATACATTGTGATAGTGTTGCCTTGTGGTATTAATTATTTTTGGCTAGTAAGAATTTAATCTCGGTGGCACGAGTGGCCAGCGCAAATTTTTCTTAATGTCTACCACTGCTATACAGAAACACTTTGTTTACAAATGATGGAGTTAAATGTGAACTCATTTTTGTAGTCGTTTTGGGCTCCCGAGTGGCGCAGCGGTCTAAGGCACTGCATCTCAGAGCTAGAGGCATCACTACAGACCCTGGTTCGATTCCAGGCTGTATCACAACCGGCCGTGATTGTGAGTCCCATAGGGCGGCACACAATTGGCCCAGCGTCGTCCGGGTTAGGGTTTGACCGGGGTAGGCCGTCATTGTAAATAAGAATTTGTTCTTAACTGACTTGCCTAGTTAAATAAATAAAAAACTTTTTCCCTTCATAAACGAAAACCGAACAAGAACCAAAAATCAAGGGACAAACAAAGTGTTGTGAACCGTTTGTTACATTGGTTGTTTAAAAGGATAGTTGAACTAATTTGACTTCCTTAGGCTGTGGTTGTTTCCTCTAAACTGTTTCTAAATTTGATTACTGGTTACTTAGCAATGTTAAGAATAATCTGGCTAGCATTTTTGGTAAAAGTACCAATGCTAGTGGAAATGGATTGTTTCCATTAGAAATGCATTCAAGTACACCCCTTCTGCAAAAAGGGACACCCTCCCCCCACTTTACCAACTTTTCCTGAATGGCCCTTTAAACTATGCCAAACAGCTATTTTATTTGAGCACTTGATAATGAAATATCACACAAATGCCTCCCTTACCCGCATCTTGTTGTTGACCAAGTCGAGGATGGCATCAAAGGGGATTTTCTCCAGGGGGAAGACTGACCAGCCATTCCAGAAGAGTCTCTAAGAGTTTTACCACAGACTGGCGACCAGGGAAGAGCTGGGATTCAAGAATCAAAGAAAAGATAAATGTTACTTCTCTAATAGAAACAAGAGGGTAAATATTGTTTACTTGTTTGTGCGGACCCACTTCACTTCAGCCTTAGAGCACTTATACCTTAGCAACCACTGTCACAAAGTCTTTGAAGGTCTTGAGCTCTTCTCCCTCCAGGGTTTGGTGGGTAGCCAGCTCTACTCTCAGCAGGTAGTGCAACCCTGACTCAAGGTCCGCCATGTACACCTTGGACCTGGAGAAAATCAGGGAGACAGGTAGCCTAACGGTTAAGAGCATGGACCAGTAACCGAAAGGTCGCTGGTTTGAATCCACGAGCAGACTAGGTGAAAAATCTGTTGATTTGCCCTTGAGCAAGGCACGTAACCCTACCTGCACCTGCAAGTTGTTCTGGATAAGAACATCTGCTAAAATGACAAAACTTTTAAAATCAATGATGGGGCCTCAGATCAGACATGGTTACACACAAAGAATGCACCCACACATACCCACTGGTATCGTCTTCATGCATATATAAGATACTGTATTAGCATCAGACTCACTTCTCAAAGTCCTTCAAGGCCTCAGCCGTCCCGGGACCTCGTGGTCCCTCCAGTAGGGGCTTCTGGGTGCTCCAGAGGTGCTCAGCTTTCTGTGGACCCCTAGGAGAAGCTTGAGGAACGAGGAGAAGAAGAAGCGCAGTCTTTTCTGCCTGGTGATACAGAAATATCAGAGCAACATTTAAAATGCCTGGATTTATAAAACAGACTACATAAAGAAGTCAAACATTTCACTGACAATTGGGATGAAATATTTTTAAATAATAATTACATGTTTGTAAAAAATAAATAAAACAACAACAATGCTATATCCTGTTCCCATACAATCCATTAAAAGAGAATGGTATGCCAACTACAAAAACACATTTGTTGAGTCTCCAACATTTGAACCAGAACTCCTGGAGAAGTAAATATAGTGGAGGTTGCCAACTTACACATGCAGAATGGCATGTGTTCCATTAGGGTGGAGAAGGTATGCTGAGGGGAAAGAGTTGATGCCAAGCTTCTCTGTGAGGCTCTTTTCTGAACTCAATGCCCTCTTCACTGTTAGCCCCCTGATACATCATCAGGTCCAAGATAACCTATAGAACAGTTGACGTTACTTTATATATATTTAAACCCTATATTAACCCTATAAAGCAGCATTTAAGTTAAATTACTTCGTTGTTTTGAAGTCTAATTGTATAAGAATGCCATGAAAGGTAAAGTTCAGTTTCATTTGAAATCAGCATACCTCTCTGCCAACATAGGAGTCCTCGTTCTCAACAATGACAGCTGTGTATTGGTTGGATTTCTGACCAATCAAAGGCAATATATCTGCAGAGCTGGAAAGAGGAAATGAGACACACTCAATTTAATATGATAATCACCTGTATTGTGTGACACTCACTTTTCATTGAGCGTTTAAAAAAAAATCTACCTGACAGTGGCCCATATTAGCAGACATATGGCAGTGTAAAAGGACAGAGGTTATTTAGCAAACCATGGCATAGGTTCTGGTCCCAAGATTGTGTTGAAGCCCAAGGTGTGCCACTGGACAAACCTGTAAGGCTCAAGTGGAGGGCAGCTGACAGGCCAGTCCTGTCTTGTGTGGTTCTGGAGGAAGTTGACCATCAGCTGTCGCACTGTCTGTAACTCCCTATCTGCACCTGGGGAGAGATGAGAATAGAGCTTGGCGATATTGATAAAAACCCATATCTCGATAAATTGCCAATAAATTGACCCGATAAACAGAACCATAAATATATTTATCCACAATCTGCTCTCCAGTCCTCCTGGAGTGTCTTAACAAAATGAAACCAAAATATTTAGACTGACTTCATCCAGTGTCCAGAAAAATGTATTTGCACTATATAAAATAGGTGCATAATTAACGATATATAGCCTCATATTTCTGACAATTTTATACAAAAAACGATTAGATTTGTGTCTACCTTCAACTGATAAAAGGTTGATTGTGATATGATTAAGAGAAAACAATTACCCTGAGGGTGTGGTGCCTGGACTTAAGATATGAGAAATGACATACTCACAGAAATTTGTGACTCTCCCCTCTGTAACTAAAACAACCATAGTTGCTTTGAAAACTATTTTCCGCAATTGCATTTTGAGCAACGGCCATATGCTTGTGCTTCTCAGAATGCATCTCTCCCTACTTTGTGCGCACAGTGGGGAAAGGGAGTGAGAGTGGTACGCTCACACAGCAGCTGCTAGTGAAACGGAGACAGCCAGTTAATTTCATAGTAGGAATCAACATAACGAACAGACATTACGGTTGAGATGCATTGTTTTACAACAATCTACATAAACTTTGTGTAGCAAAATCCCGAGCATTCCCAACGCAGGCAAAATGCTTCAGTAAGGAGGAAGACAACATCAGTCATTTTCGGTTTAATGTCCCAGCTCTAGATGAGAGGTTGACATCTGCACACACTCTGGTCCTTTATACAGGAGAGAACACAGTAGGTAGGGCTGTGAAGGTCATGGAATTTTGTGGATGACAGTAATTGACCAGCCATATGACCGCGGTCACCGTTCAAATGTATATATACTTTACATGGCCAAAAGTATGTGGACAACCTATCAAATTTGTCAATTTGGCTATTTCAGCCACACCCGTTGCTGACAGGTGTATACAATCGAGCACACAGCCAAGCAATCTCCATAGACAAACATTGGCAGTAGAATGCTCTTACTGAAGAACCCAGTGACTTTCAACATGGCACCATAATAGGATGCCACCTTTCCAATAAGTCAGTTTGTCAAATTTCTGTCCTGCTAGAGCTGCCCAGGACAACTGTAAGTGCTGTTATTATGAAGTGGAAACGTCTAGGAGCAACAACGGCTCAGCCGCAAAGTGGTAGGCCACACAAGCTCACAGAACGTGACCACCGAGTGAGAAAGCGCATAAAAGAGTCTCTGGAAGCAACGTCAGCACATGAACGGTTCGACAGGAAGTTCATGAAATGGGTTTCCATGGCCGAGCAGCCGCACACAAGCCTAAGATGACCATGCGCAATGCCAAGCGTCGGCTGGAGTGGTGTAAAGCTCACTGCCATTGGACTCTGGAGCAGTGGAAACGCGCTCTCTAGAATGATGAATCATGTTTTTCCATCTTGCATTCGAACGGACAAATCTGGGTTTAGCGGATGCCTGGAGAACGCTACCTGCCCGAATACATAGTGCCAACTGTAAAGTTTGGTGGAGGAGGAATAATAGTCTGGGGCTGTTTTTCATGGTCGGGATAGGCCCCTTAGTTCCAGTGAAGGGAAATCTTAACGTTACAGCATACAATGACATTCTAGATGATTCTGTGCTTCCAACTTTGTGGCAACAGTTTGGGAAATTTTCCGATTTGAAGTTGCTTGAAAAGGTATGAGCTATGCTTTGTCTTTTGCACAGCTGTAAACACTTGATCAGTCATTCTCAATTTGACAAGCACTTGATTATTGCTTGAATTTCCCCGCGAGCATCCCATTTTTGCAGCCATAATGCACCCTAAAAGAATCCATGCCTTTCGCGACCAGTGGCCTTTGCGCCCTTCTCCCTGAGAGCTGCGCGCTCTGAAGCACCTCTCACTCACGTGATTGGGTATTTCTCAAAGGCTACAAGTGAAGACAGACACGTCGGGGACTCAACTGCACGCTTCCTTATCCAATTCCGATTGCATATTGAAGATAATGGAAGAACTGTCCACATTTACTTTTCGTCAGCCAACAAGATGAGTAGGCCAAACGAACAGCAAAAGCTCCAGTCTATCTCAATATATTATCCACCATAGTACAGAAGTTAACCTATTCTATTCTGGGTTAGAAATAAATACACCAAACAGTCTGGGACCGTTTTGGGATGCGATAGATCTCAAATTAATACAACCACAAGCAACAGATCAGAACATTTAGCTTAAAATGTTGATAAACTATTAGGCAATTTTTTCACATTATAAGCACAGCAATGAGCACTACGGCAGTAGGCTATACGCGCAAAATGTTCCAAAAGTCATAAGACTCCTGAACAGGTAATCAAATGGCTACCCGGACTATTTGCATTGTGTGCCCCCACCCCTCTTTTACGACGCTGCTACCCTCTGTTTATCATATATGCATAGTCACATTCATGTTCATACTACTTCAATTGGGCCGACCAACCAGTGCTCCGGCACAGTGGCTAACCGGGCTATCTGCATTGTGTCCGGCCACCCACCAACCCCTCTTTTACGCTACTGTATAAAGCCTGTCTTTTTACTGTTGTTTTATTTCTTTACCTATTGCTCACCAAATACCTTTTTTGCACTATTGGTTAGAGCCTGTAAGTAAGCATTTCACTGTAAGGTCTACACCCGTCGTATTCAGCGCACGTGACAAATAAACTTTGATTTGAAATACCATTATCAAAAGTGACCGCAAATGCGATTATGCATGTAATGCTTTTATTAAATGCCAGT
>NW_025549590.1:0-14455 GCF_905237065.1 Salmo salar | reverse complement strand
CATAACATGTTGTGAGATTATGTATAAGTATGCATAACATGTTGTGAGATTATGTATGAGTATGCATAACATGTTGTGAGATTATGTATGAGTATGCATAACATGTTGTGAGATTATGTATGAGGTATGCATAACATGTTGTGAAATGATGTATGAGTATGCATAACATGTTGTGAGATTATGTATGAGTATGCATAACATGTTGTGAGATTATGTATGAGTATGCATAACATGTTGTGAGATTATGTATGAGTATGCATAACATGTTTTGAGATGTTGTATGGGTATGCATAACATGTTGTGAGATTATGTATGAGTATGCATAACATGTTGTGAGATTATGTATGAGTATGCATAACATGTTGTGAGATTATTTAAGAGTATGCATAACATGTTGTGAGATTATGTATGAGTATGCATAACATGTTGTGAGATCATGTATGAGTATGCATAACATGTTGTGAGATTGTATGTGTATGACATAACATGTTGTGAGATATGTATGAGTATGCATAACATGTTGTGAGATTATGTATGAGTATGCATAACATGTTGTGAGATTATGTATGAGTATGCATAACATGTTGTGAGATTATGTATGTGTATCATAACATGTTTTGAGATTATGTATGAGTATGCATAACATGTTGTGAGATTATGTATGGATGCATAACATGTTGTGAGATTGTATGTGTATGCATAACATGTTGTGAGATGATGTATGAGTATGCATAACATGTTGTGAGATTATGTATGAGCTATGCATAACACGTTGTGTGATTATGTAAGAGGTATGCATAACATGTTGGGAGATTTTGTATGTGTATTCGTAACATGTTTTGAGATTATGTATGAGTATGCATAACATGTTGAAATGATGTTTGAGTATACATAACATGTTTTGAGATTATGTATGAGTATGCATAACATGTTGTGAGATATGTATGAATATGCATAACATGTTGTGAGATTATGTATGAGTATGCATAACATGTTGTGAAATGATGTATGAGTATGCATAACATGTTCTGAGATTATGTATGAGTATGCATAACATGTTGTGAAATTATGTATGCATGGCATAACATGTTCTGAGATTATGTATGAGTATGCATAACATGTTGTGAGATTATGTATGAGTGTATGCATAACATGTTTTGAGATGTTGTATGGGTATGCATAACATGTTCTGAGATTATGTATGAGTATGCATAACATGTTGTGAGATTATGTATGAGTATGCATAACATGTTGTGAGATGATGTATGAGTATGCATAACATGTTGAGATTATGTATGAGTATACATAACATGTTGTGAGATTATGTATGAGTATACATAACATGTTGTGAGATTATGTATGAGTATGCATAACATGTTCTGAGATTATGTAAGAGTATTCACAACATGTTGTGAGATTATGTATGAGTATGCATAACATGTTGTGAGATGATGTATGAGTATGCATAACATGTTGTGAGATTATTTATGAGTATACATAACATGTTTGTGAAATGCTGTATGAGTATGCATAACATGTTCTGAGATTATGTATGAGTATGCATAACATGTTGTGAGATTATGTATGAGTACGCATAACATGTTGTGAAATGATGTATGAGTATGCATAACATGTTGTGAGATTATGTATGTGTATTCGTAACATGTTTTGAGTTTATGTATGAATACGCCTAACATGTTGTGAGATTATGTATGAGTATGCGTAACATGTTGTGAGATGATGTATGAGGTATGCATAACATGTTAAGAAATTATGTTTGATTATACATAACATGTTTTGAGATGCTGTATGAGTATGCATAACATGTTGTGAGACTATGTATGAATACGCATAACATGTTGTGAGATGATGTATGAGTATGCATAACATGTTGTGAAATGATGTATGCGTATGCATAACATGTTCTGAGATTATGTATGAGTATGCATAACATCTTGTGAGATTATGTAAGTGGTATGCATAACATGTTTTGAGATGTTGTATGGGTATGAATATCATGTTGTGAGATTATGTTTGAGTATGCATAACATGTTGTGAGATTATGTATAAGTATGCATAACATGTTGTGAGATTATGTATGAGTATGCATAACATGTTGTGAGATTATGTAAGAGGTATGCATAACATGTTGTGAGATGCTGTATGAGTATGCATAACATGTTCTGAGATGATGTATGAGTATGCATAACATGTTGTGAGATTATGTATGAGTATGCATAACATGTTGTGAAATTATGTATGAGCTATGCATAACATGTTGTGAGATTATGTATGAGGTATGCATAACATGTTGTGAGATTATGTATGTGTATGCGTAACATGTTGTGAGTTTAAGTATGAATACGCATAACATGTTGTAAGATTATGTGTGAGTATGCATAACATGTGAGATGATGTATGAGGTATGCATAACATGTTAAGAGATGATGTATGAGTATGCATAACATGTTGTGAAATGATGTATGAGTATGCATAACATGTTCTGAGATGATATATGAGTATGCATAACATGTTGTGAGATTTTGTATGAGTATGCATAACATGTTCTGAGATGATGTATGAGTATTTATAACATGTTGTGAGATTATGTAAGAGGTATGCATAACATGTTTTGAGATGTTGTATGGGTATGAATAACATGTTGTGAGATTATGTATGAGTATGCATAACATGTTGTGAGATTATGTATGAGTATGCATAACATGTTGTGAGATTATGTAAAAGGTATGCATAACATGTTGTGAGATTTTGTATGACTGTGCATAACATGTTGAGAGATCATGTATGAGTATGCATAACTCGTTGTGAGATGTTGTATTTGTATGCATAACATGTTGTGAAATGATGTATGAGTATGCATAACATGTTGTGAGATGCTGTATGAGTATGCATAACATGTTGTGAGATTATGTATGAGTATGCATAACATGTTGTGAGATTTTGTATGTGTATTCGTAACATGTTTTGAGTTTATGTATGAATACGCCTAACATGTTGTGAGATTATGTATGAGTATGCTAACATGTTGTGAGATTATGTATGAGTATGCATAACATGTTGTGAAATGATGTTTGAGTATACATAACATGTTTTGAGATGCTGTATGAGTATGCATAACATGTTGTGAGACTATGTATGAATACGCATAACATGTTGTGAGATTATGTATGAGTATGCATAACATGTTGTGAAATGATGTATGAGTATGCATAACATGTTGTGAGATTATGTATGAGTATGCATAACATGTTGTGAAATGATGTATGCATGTGCATAACATGTTCTGAGATTATGTATGAGTATGCATAACATGTTGTGAGATTATGTAAGAGTATGCATAACATGTTTGAGATGTTGTATGGGTATGAATAACATGTTGTGAGATTATGTATGAGTATGCATAACATGTTGTGAGATTATGTATGAGTATGCATAACATGTTGTGAGATTATGTAGTATGCATAACTGTTGTGAGATGCTGTATGAGTATGCATAACAGGTTCTGAGATGATGTATGAGTATGCATAACATGTTGTGAGATTATGTATGAGTATGCATAACATGTTGTGAAATGATGTATGAGTATGCATAACATGTTGAGATTATGTATGAGTATACATAACATGTTGTGAGATTATGTATGAGTATACATAACATGTTGTGAGATTATGTATGAGTATGCATAACATGTTGTGAGATTATGTAAGAGTATTCACAACATGTTGTGAGATTATGTATGAGTATGCATAACATGTTGTGAGATGATGTATGAGTATGCATAACATGTTGTGAGATTATTTATGAGTATACATAACATGTTGTGTTGTAGATTATGTATGAGGTATGCATAACATGTTGTGAGATTATGTATGGGTATGCATAACATGTTGTGAGATTATGTATGAATCCATAACATGTTGTGAGATAATGTATGAGTATGCATAACATGTTGTGAAATGATCTATGAGTATGCATAACATGTTGTGAGATTATGTATGAGCTATGCATAACACGTTGTGTGATTATGTAAGAGGTATGCATAACATGTTGTGAGATTTTGTATGTGTATTCGTAACATGTTTTGAGTTTATGTATGAATACGCCTAACATGTTGTGAGATTATGTATGAGTATGCGTAACATGTTGTGAGATGTGTATGAGGTATGCATAACATGTTAAGAAATGATGTTTGAGTATACATAACATGTTTTGAGACTATGTATGAATACGCATAACATGTTGTGAGATTATGTATGAGTATGCATAACATGTTGTGAAATGATGTATGAGTGTGCATAACATGTTGTGAGATTATGTATGAGTATGCATAACATGTTCTGAGATTATGTATGAGTATGCATAACATGTTGTGAGATTATGTATGAGTATGCATAACATGTTGTGAGATTATGTAAGAGTATGCACAACATGTTGTGAGATTATGTATGAGTATGCATAACATGTTGTGAGATGATGTATGAGTATGCATAACATGTTGTGAGATTATGTATGAGTATACATAACATGTATGTTGAGATTATGTATGAGTATGCATAACATGTTGTGAGATTATGTATGAGTATGCATAACATGTTGTGAGATTATGTATGAGTATGCATAACATGTTGTGAGATATGTATGAGTATGCATAACATGTTGTGAGATTATGTATGAGTATGCATAACATGTTGTGAGATTATGTATGAGCTATGCATAACACGTTGTGTGATTATGTAAGAGGTATGAATAACATGTTGTGAGATTTTGTATGTGTATTCGTAACATGTTTTGAGTTTATGTATGAATACGCCTAACATGTTGTGAGATTATGTATGAGTATGCGTAACATGTTGTGAGATGTGTATGAGGTATGCATAACATGTTAAGAAATGATGTTTGAGTATACATAACATGTTTTGAGACTATGTATGAATACGCATAACATGTTGTGAGATTATGTATGAGTATGCATAACATGTTGTGAAATGATGTATGCGTGTGCATAACATGTTCTGAGATTATGTATGAGTATGCATAACATCTTGTGAGATTATGTAAGTGGTATGCATAACATGTTTTGAGATGTTGTATGGGTATGAATATCATGTTGTGAGATTATGCATGAGTATGCATAACATGTTGTGAGATTATGTATAAGTATGCATAACATGTTGTGAGATTATGTATGAGTATGCATAACATGTTGTGAGATTATGTATGAGTATGCATAACATGTTGTGAAATGCTGTATGAGTATGCATAACATGTTGTGAAATGATGTATGAGTATGCATAACATGTTGTGAGATTATGTATGAGTATGCATAACATGTTGTGAGATTATGTATGAGTATACATAACATGTTGTGAGATTATGTATGAGTATGCATAACATGTTGTGAGATGATGTATGAGGTATGCATAACATGTTGTGAAATGATGTATGAGTATGCATAACATGTTGTGAGATTATGTATGAGTATGCATAACATGTGTGAGATTATTTATGAGTATACATAACATGTTATGGGTAGATTATGTATGAGTATGCATAACATGTTGTCAGATTTTGTATGGGTATGCATAACATGTTGTGAGATTATGTATGAGGTATGCATAACATGTTGTGAGATTATGTATGAGTATGCATAACATGTTTTGAGATTATGTATGAGTATGCATAACATGTTGTGAGATTATGTAAAAGGTATGCATAACATGTTGTGAGATTTTGTATGACTGTGCATAACATGTTGTGAGATCATGTATGAGTATGCATAACTCGTTGTGAGATGTTGTATTTGTATGCATAACATGTTGTGAAATGATGTATGAGTATGCATAACATGTTGTGAGATTATGTATGAGCTATGCATAACACGTTGTGTGATTATGTAAGAGGTATGAATAACATGTTGGGAGATTTTGTATGCGTATTCGTAACATGTTTTGAGTTTATGTATGAGGTATGCATAACATGTTAAGAAATGATGTTTGAGTATACATAACATGTTTTGAGATGCTGTATGAGTATGCATAACATGTTGTGAGACTATGTATGAATACGCATAACATGTTGTGAGATTATGTATGAGTATGCATAACATGTTGTGAAATGATGTATGAGTATGCATAACATGTTCTGAGATTATGTATGAGTATGCATAACATGTTGTGAAATGATGTATGCATGTGCATAACATGTTCTGAGATTATGTATGAGTATGCATAACATGTTGTGAGATTATGTAAGAGGTATGCATAACATGTTTTGAGATGTTGTATGGGTATGAATAACATGTTGTGAGATTATGTATGAGTATGCATAACATGTTGTGAGATTATGTATAAGTATGCATAACATGTTGTGAGATGATGTATGAGTATGCATAACATGTTGTGAAATGCTGTATGAGTATGCATAACAGGTTCTGAGATGATGTATGAGTATGCATAACATGTTGTGAGATTATGTATGAGTATGCATAACATGTTGTGAAATGATGTATGAGTATGCATAACATGTGAGATTATGTATGAGTATACATAACATGTTGTGAGATTATGTATGAGTATACATAACATGTTGTGAGATTATGTATGAGTATGCATAACATGTTGTGAGATTATGTAAGAGATTCACAACATGTTGTGAGATTATGTAGGTATGCATAACATGTTGTGAGATGATGTATGAGTATGCATAACATGTTGTGAGATTATTTATGAGTATACATAACATGTTGTGAAATGCTGTATGAGTATGCATAACAGGTTCTGAGATGATGTATGAGTATGCATAACATGTTGTGAGATTATGTATGAGTATGCATAACATGTTGTGAAATGATGTATGAGTATGCATAACATGTGAGATTATGTATGTGTATTCGTAACATGTTTTGAGTTTATGTATGAATACGCCTAACATGTTGTGAGATTATGTATGAGTATGCGTAACATGTTGTGAGATGATGTATGAGGTATGCATAACATGTTAAGAAATGATGTTTGAGTATACATAACATGTTTTGAGATGCTGTATGAGTATGCATAACATGTTGTGAGACTATGTATGAATACGCATAACATGTTGTGAGATTATGTATGAGTATGCATAACATGTTGTGAAATGATGTATGCGTGTGCATAACATGTTCTGAGATTATGTATGAGTATGCATAACATCTTGTGAGATTATGTAAGTGGTATGCATAACATGTTTTGAGATGTTGTATGGGTATGAATATCATGTTGTGAGATTATGTATGAGTATGCATAACATGTTGTGAGATTATGTATAAGTATGCATAACATGTTGTGAGATTATGTATGAGTATGCATAACATGTTGTGAGATTATGTATGAGTATGCATAACATGTTGTGAAATGCTGTATGAGTATGCATAACAGGTTCTGAGATGATGTATGAGTATGCATAACATGTTGTGAGATTATGTATGAGTATGCATAACATGTTGTGAAATGATGTATGAGTATGCATAACATGTTCTGAGATTATGTATGAGTATGCATAACATGTTGTGAAATGATCTATGCATGTGCATAACATGTTCTGAGATTATGTATGAGTATGCATAACATGTTGTGAGATTATGTAAGAGGTATGCATAACATGTTTTGAGATGTTGTATGGGTATGAATAACATGTTGTGAGATTATGTATGAGTATGCATAACATGTTGTGAGATTATGTATAAGTATGCATAACATGTTGTGAGATTATGTATGAGCTATGCATAACACGTTGTGTGATTATGTAAGAGGTATGAATAACATGTTGTGAGATTTTGTATGTGTATTCGTAACATGTTTTGAGTTTATGTATGAATACGCCTAACATGTTGTGAGATTATGTATGAGTATGCGTAACATGTTGTGAGATGTATGAGGTATGCATAACATGTTAAGAAATGATGTTTGAGTATACATAACATGTTTTGAGACTATGTATGAATACGCATAACATGTTGTGAGATTATGTATGAGTATGCATAACATGTTGTGAAATGATGTATGCGTGTGCATAACATGTTCTGAGATTATGTATGAGTATGCATAACATCTTGTGAGATTATGTAAGTGGTATGCATAACATGTTTTGAGATGTTGTATGGGTATGAATATCATGTTGTGAGATTATGCATGAGTATGCATAACATGTTGTGAGATTATGTATAAGTATGCATAACATGTTGTGAGATTATGTATGAGTATGCATAACATGTTGTGAGATTATGTATGAGTATGCATAACATGTTGTGAAATGCTGTATGAGTATGCATAACATGTTGTGAAATGATGTATGAGTATGCATAACATGTTGTGAGATTATGTATGAGTATGCATAACATGTTGTGAGATTATGTATGAGTATACATAACATGTTGTGAGATTATGTATGAGTATGCATAACATGTTGTGAGATGATGTATGAGTATGCATAACATGTTGTGAAATGATGTATGAGTATGCATAACATGTTGTGAGATTATGTGTGAGAATGCATAACATGTGAGATTATTTATGAGTATACATAACATGTTATGTTGGTAGATTATGTATGAGGTATGCATAACATGTTGTCAGATTTTGTATGGGTATGCATAACATGTTGTGAGATTATGTATGAATACGCATAACATGTTGTGAGATTATGTATGAGTATGCATAACATGTTGTGAGATTATGTAAGAGGTATGCATAACATGTTGTGAGATTATGTAAGAGGTATGCATAACATGTTTTGAGATGTTGTATGGGTATGAATAACATGTTGTGAGATTATGTATGAGTATGCATAACATGTTGTGAGATTATGTATGAGTATGCATAACATGTTGTGAGATTATGTAAAAGGTATGCATAACATGTTGTGAGATTTTGTATGACTGTGCATAACATGTTGTGAGATCATGTATGAGTATGCATAACTCGTTGTGAGATGTTGTATTTGTATGCATAACATGTTGTGAAATGATGTATGAGTATGCATAACATGTTGTGAGATTATGTATGAGCTATGCATAACACGTTGTGTGATTATGTAAGAGGTATGAATAACATGTTGGGAGATTTTGTATGTGTATTCGTAACATGTTTTGAGTTTATGTATGAGGTATGCATAACATGTTAAGAAATGATGTTTGAGTATACATAACATGTTTTGAGATGCTGTATGAGTATGCATAACATGTTGTGAGACTATGTATGAATACGCATAACATGTTGTGAGATTATGTATGAGTATGCATAACATGTTGTGAAATGATGTATGAGTATGCATAACATGTTCTGAGATTATGTATGAGTATGCATAACATGTTGTGAAATGATGTATGCATGTGCATAACATGTTCTGAGATTATGTATGAGTATGCATAACATGTTGTGAGATTATGTAAGAGGTATGCATAACATGTTTTGAGATGTTGTATGGGTATGAATAACATGTTGTGAGATTATGTATGAGTATGCATAACATGTTGTGAGATTATGTATAAGTATGCATAACATGTTGTGAGATGATGTATGAGTATGCATAACAGGTTCTGAGATGATGTATGAGTATGCATAACATGTTGTGAGATTATGTATGAGTATGCATAACATGTTGTGAAATGATGTATGAGTATGCATAACATGTGAGATTATGTATGAGTATACATAACATGTTGTGAGATTATGTATGAGTATACATAACATGTTGTGAGATTATGTATGAGTATGCATAACATGTTGTGAGATTATGTAAGAGATTCACAACATGTTGTGAGATTATGTATGAGTATGCATAACATGTTGTGAGATGATGTATGAGTATGCATAACATGTTGTGAGATTATTTATGAGTATACATAACATGTTGTGAAATGCTGTATGAGTATGCATAACAGGTTCTGAGATGATGTATGAGTATGCATAACATGTTGTGAGATTATGTATGAGTATGCATAACATGTTGTGAAATGATGTATGAGTATGCATAACATGTGAGATTATGTATGTGTATTCGTAACATGTTTTGAGTTTATGTATGAATACGCCTAACATGTTGTGAGATTATGTATGAGTATGCGTAACATGTTGTGAGATGATGTATGAGGTATGCATAACATGTTAAGAAATGATGTTTGAGTATACATAACATGTTTTGAGATGCTGTATGAGTATGCATAACATGTTGTGAGACTATGTATGAATACGCATAACATGTTGTGAGATTATGTATGAGTATGCATAACATGTTGTGAAATGATGTATGCGTGTGCATAACATGTTCTGAGATTATGTATGAGTATGCATAACATCTTGTGAGATTATGTAAGTGGTATGCATAACATGTTTTGAGATGTTGTATGGGTATGAATATCATGTTGTGAGATTATGTATGAGTATGCATAACATGTTGTGAGATTATGTATAAGTATGCATAACATGTTGTGAGATTATGTATGAGTATGCATAACATGTTGTGAGATTATGTATGAGTATGCATAACATGTTGTGAAATGCTGTATGAGTATGCATAACAGGTTCTGAGATGATGTATGAGTATGCATAACATGTTGTGAGATTATGTATGAGTATGCATAACATGTTGTGAAATGATGTATGAGTATGCATAACATGTTCTGAGATTATGTATGAGTATGCATAACATGTTGTGAAATGATCTATGCATGTGCATAACATGTTCTGAGATTATGTATGAGTATGCATAACATGTTGTGAGATTATGTAAGAGGTATGCATAACATGTTTTGAGATGTTGTATGGGTATGAATAACATGTTGTGAGATTATGTATGAGTATGCATAACATGTTGTGAGATTATGTATAAGTATGCATAACATGTTGTGAGATGATGTATGAGCTATGCATAACATGTTGTGAAATGCTGTATGAGTATGCATAACAGGTTCTGAGATGATGTATGAGTATGCATAACATGTTGTGAGATTATGTATGAGTATGCATAACATGTTGTGAAATGATGTATGAGTATGCATAACATGTGAGATTATGTATGAGTATACATAACATGTTGTGAGATTATGTATGAGTATACATAACATGTTGTGAGATTATGTATGAGTATGCATAACATGTTGTGAGATTATGTAAGAGATTCACAACATGTTGTGAGATTATGTATGAGTATGCATAACATGTTGTGAGATGATGTATGAGTATGCATAACATGTTGTGAGATTATTTATGAGTATGCATAACATGTTGTGAAATGCTGTATGAGTATGCATAACAGGTTCTGAGATGATGTATGAGTATGCATAACATGTTGTGAGATTATGTATGAGTATGCATAACATGTTGTGAAATGATGTATGAGTATGCATAACATGTTCTGAGATTATGTATGAGTATGCATAACATGTTGTGAAATGATCTATGCATGTGCATAACATGTTCTGAGATTATGTATGAGTATGCATAACATGTTGTGAGATTATGTAAGAGGTATGCATAACATGTTTTGAGATGTTGTATGGGTATGAATAACATGTTGTGAGATTATGTATGAGTATGCATAACATGTTGTGAGATTATGTATAAGTATGCATAACATGTTGTGAGATGATGTATGAGTATGCATAACATGTTGTGAAATGCTGTATGAGTATGCATAACAGGTTCTGAGATGATGTATGAGTATGCATAACATGTTGTGAGATTATGTATGAGTATGCATAACATGTTGTGAAATGATGTATGAGTATGCATAACATGTGAGATTATGTATGAGTATACATAACATGTTGTGAGATTATGTATGAGTATACATAACATGTTGTGAGATTATGTATGAGTATGCATAACATGTTCTGAGATTATGTATGAGTATGCATAACATCTTGTGAGATTATGTAAGTGGTATGCATAACATGTTTTGAGATGTTGTATGGGTATGAATATCATGTTGTGAGATTATGTATGAGTATGCATAACATGTTGTGAGATTATGTATAAGTATGCATAACATGTTGTGAGATGATGTATGAGTATGCATAACATGTTGTGAGATTATGTATGAGTATGCATAACATGTTGTGAAATGATGTATGAGTATGCATAACATGTGAGATTATGTATGTGTATTCGTAACATGTTTTGAGTTTATGTATGAATACGCCTAACATGTTGTGAGATTATGTATGAGTATGCGTAACATGTTGTGAGATGATGTATGAGGTATGCATAACATGTTAAGAAATGATGTTTGAGTATACATAACATGTTTTGAGATGCTGTATGAGTATGCATAACATGTTGTGAGACTATGTATGAATACGCATAACATGTTGTGAGATTATGTATGAGTATGCATAACATGTTGTGAAATGATGTATGCGTGTGCATAACATGTTCTGAGATTATGTATGAGTATGCATAACATCTTGTGAGATTATGTAAGTGGTATGCATAACATGTTTTGAGATGTTGTATGGGTATGAATATCATGTTGTGAGATTATGTATGAGTATGCATAACATGTTGTGAGATTATGTATAAGTATGCATAACATGTTGTGAGATTATGTATGAGTATGCATAACATGTTGTGAGATTATGTATGAGTATGCATAACATGTTGTGAAATGCTGTATGAGTATGCATAACATGTTGTGAAATGATGTATGAGTATGCATAACATGTGAGATTATGTATGAGTATACATAACATGTTGTGAGATTATGTATGAGTATACATAACATGTTGTGAGATTATGTATGAGTATGCATAACATGTTGTGAGATTATGTAAGAGATTCACAACATGTTGTGAGATTATGTATGAGTATGCATAACATGTTGTGAGATGATGTATGAGTATGCATAACATGTTGTGAGATTATTTATGAGTATGCATAACATGTTGTGAAATGCTGTATGAGTATGCATAACATGTTGTGAGATTATGTATGAGTATGCATAACATGTTGTGAAATTATGTATGCAGTGTGCATAACATGTTGTGAGATTATGTATGAGTATGCATAACATGTTGTGAGATTATGTATGAGGTATGCATAACATGTTTTGAGATGTTGTATGGGTATGCATAACATGTTGTGAGATTATGTATGAGTATGCATAACATGTTGTGAGATTATGTATAAGTATGCATAACATGTTGTGAGATGATGTATGAGTATGCATAACATGTTGTGAAATGCTGTATGAGTATGCATAACAGGTTCTGAGATGATGTATGAGTATGCATAACATGTTGTGAGATTATGTATGAGTATGCATAACATGTTGTGAAATGATGTATGAGTATGCATAACATGTGAGATTATGTATGAGTATACATAACATGTTGTGAGATTATGTATGAGTATACATAACATGTTGTGAGATTATGTATGAGTATGCATAACATGTTCTGAGATTATGTATGAGTATGCATAACATCTTGTGAGATTATGTAAGTGGTATGCATAACATGTTTTGAGATGTTGTATGGGTATGAATATCATGTTGTGAGATTATGTATGAGTATGCATAACATGTTGTGAGATTATGTATAAGTATGCATAACATGTTGTGAGATGATGTATGAGTATGCATAACATGTTGTGAGATTATGTATGAGTATGCATAACATGTTGTGAAATGATGTATGAGTATGCATAACATGTGAGATTATGTATGTATGTCGTAACATGTTTTGAGTTTATGTATGAATATCGCCTAACATGTTGTGAGATTATGTATGAGTATGCGTAACATGTTGTGAGATGATGTATGAGGTATGCATAACATGTTAAGAAATGATGTTTGAGTATACATAACATGTTGTGAGATGCTGTATGAGTATGCATAACATGTTGTGAGACTATGTATGAATACGCACAACATGTTGTGAGATTATGTATGAGTATGCATAACATGTTGTGAAATGATGTATGCGTGTGCATAACATGTTCTGAGATTATGTATGAGTATGCATAACATCTTGTGAGATTATGTAAGTGGTATGCATAACATGTTTTGAGATGTTGTATGGGTATGAATATCATGTTGTGAGATTATGTATGAGTATGCATAACATGTTGTGAGATTATGTATAAGTATGCATAACATGTTGTGAGATTATGTATGAGTATGATAACATGTTGTGAGATTATGTATGAGTATGCATAACATGTTGTGAAATGCTGTATGAGTATGCATAACAGGTTCTGAGATGATGTATGAGTATGCATAACATGTTGTGAGATTATGTATGAGTATGCATAACATGTTGTGAAATGATGTATGAGTATGCATAACATGTTCTGAGATTATGTATGAGTATGCATAACATGTTGTGAGATGATCTATGCATGTGCATAACATGTTCTGAGATTATGTATGAGTATGCATAACATGTTGTGAGATTATGTAA
>NW_025549589.1:80000-82199 GCF_905237065.1 Salmo salar | reverse complement strand
CCCATTCACCACAACAGACTAGAGGAAGACTTCCCATTCACCACAACAGACTAGAGGAAGACTTCCCATTCACCACAACAGACTAGAGGAAGACTTCCCATTCACCACAACAGACTAGAGGAAGACTTCCCATTCACCACAACAGACTAGAGGAAGACTTCCCATCCTAATCAGTGACACTGTGATTTAGGATCAAATTCTAAAGGTCAGGGGTCAATCTCCATCCATCCACCAGACTGACAGGACATGTATTTTCTCCCCTGGTAGGAACCTTTTAGGAGAAGCAGAGAGGCCTGAGAACGTTTAGGAGAAGCAGAGAGGCCTGAGCACATTTAGGAGAAGCAGAGAGGCCTGAGAACGTTTAGGAGAAGCAGAGAGGCATGAGAACGTTTTGGAGAACGTTTTGGAGAAGCAGAGAGGCCTGAGGACGTTTAGGAGAAGCAGAGAGGCCTGAGGACGTTTAGGAGAAGCAGAGAGGCCTGAGAACGTTTAGGAGAAGCAGAGAGGCCTGAGAACGTTTAGGAGAAGCAGAGATGCCTGAGAACGTTTAGGAGAAGCAGAGAGGCCTGAGAACGTTTAGGAGAAGCAGAGATGCCTGAGAACGTTTAGGAGAAGCAGAGAGGCCTGAGAACGTTTAGGAGAAGCAGAGAGGCATGAGAACGTTTAGGAGAAGCAGAGAGGCATGAGAACGTTTAGGAGAAGCAGAGAGGCCTGAGAACGTTTAGGAGAAGCAGAGAGGCCTGAGAACGTTTAGGAGAAGGAAAGAGGCCTGAGAACGTTTAGGAGAAGCAGAGATGCCTGAGAACGTTTAGGAGAAGCAGAGATGCCTGAGAACGTTTAGGAGAAGCAGAGAGGCCTGAGAACGTTTAGGAGAAGCAGAGAGGCCTGAGAATGTTTAGGAGAAGCAGAGAGGCCTGAGAACGTTTGGGAGAAGCAGAGAGGCCTGAGAACGTTTAGGGAGAAGCAGAGAGGCCTGAGAACGTTTAGGAGAAGCAGAGAGGCCTGAGAACGTTTAAGAGAAGCAGAGATGCCTGAGAACATTTAGGAGAAGCAGAGAGGCCTGAGAACGTTTAGGAGAAGCAGAGAGGCCTGAGAACGTTTAGGAGAAGCAAGAGAGGCCTGAGAACGTTTAGGAGAAGCAGAGAGGCCTGAGAACGTTTAGGAGACCAAGAGGGAGAAAGATGACCAGTTCACTGATAGAAGAGGGTTGCCCTGGACACACACACACACACACACACACACACACACACACACACACACACACACACACACACACACACACACACACACACACACACACATACACACATACACACACATACATACACACACACACACACACACACACACACACACACTGGGCCGTACCTGTCAGTAGTCTGAGTGATGAGGTCAGGATGTTGTGTGAGAGATTGATGACCTCCTCTCAGCTGATGTCAGAGGACAGGATGTTGTGTGAGAGATTGATAACCTCCTCTCAGCTGATGTCAGAGGACAGGATGTCGTGTGAGAGATTGATGACCTCCTCTCAGCTGATGTCAGAGGACAGGATGTTGTGTGAGAGATTGATGACCTCCTCTCAGCTGATGTCAGAGGACAGGATGTTGTGTGAGAGATTGATGACCTCCTCTCAGCTGATGTCAGAGGACAGGATGTTGTGTGAGAGATTGATGACCTCCTCTCAGCTGATGTCAGAGGTCAGGATTTTGTGTGAGAGATTGATGACCTCCTCTCAGCTGATGTCAGAGGACAGGATGTTGTGTGAGAGATTGATGACCTCCTCTCAGCTGATGTCAGAGGACAGGATGTTGTGTGAGAGATGGATGACCTCCTCTCAGCTGATGTCAGAGGACAGGATGTTGTGTGAGAGATTGATGACCTCCTCTCAGCTGATGTCAGATGTGAGATGTGTAGATTTGTTTGGGAAACACACAGTGACACAACCCTTCTCCATGTCGAGAGGATCCACTGAAAACTACAACACACATTACCCATAGATTTAGTTTGTGTGTGTGTGTGTGTGTGTGTGTGTGTGTGTGTGTGTGTGTGTGTGTGTGTGTGTGTGTGTGTGTGTGTGTTGACTATACATGGCCCCCTAATGTATTTTATATTGGCCTTACGTCATTGAGGCCCTTAGTGGAACGGTGAGTTAACCTCTAGAATCTCTCCCTGTCAGTGTTGTTGTCTGTAGACTCCTCT
>NW_025549589.1:62500-67500 GCF_905237065.1 Salmo salar | reverse complement strand
TGTCACTCCAGATCCAAGTCACTCCAGATCCAAGTCACACCAGATCCAAGTCACTCCAGATCCAAGTCACTCCAGGTCCAAGTCACTCCAGATCCAAGTCACTCCAGATCCATGTCATACCAGATCCATGTCACTCCAGATCCAAGTCACTCCAGGTCCAAGTCACACCAGATCCAAGTCACTCCAGATCCAAGTCACTCCAGGTCCAAGTCACTCCAGGTCCAAGTCACTCCAGGTCCAAGTCACTCCAGGTCCAAGTCACTCCAGGTCCAAGTCACTCCAGGTCCAAGTCACTCCAGGTCCATGTCACTCCAGATCCAAGTCACTCCAGGTCCAAGTCACTCCAGGTCCAAGTCACTCCAGGTCCAACTGGTCTCTAGGTGGAACAGTGAGCGTTATTACCATCAAGTAGGGTTGTGGTTTGCTAGGGCGTTGTGGACGGGGATTAGGGAAAGGGAAAGGGGATACCAGGTCAGTTGTACAACTGAATGTATTCAACTGAAATGTGTCTTCCTCATTTAACCCAACCCCTCTGAATCAGAGAGGTGAGGAGGGCTTCCTCATTTAACCCAACCCTCTGAATCAGAGAGGTGAGGAGGGCTTCCTCATTTAACCCAACCCCTCTGAATCAGAGAGGTGAGGAGGGCTTCCTCATTTAACCCAACCCCTCTGAATCAGAGAGGTGAGGGGGCTTCCTCATTTAACCCAACCCCTCTGAATCAGAGAGGTGAGGAGGGCTTCCTCATTTAACCCAACCCCTCTGAATCAGAGAGGTGAGGAGGGCTTCCTCATTTAACCCAACCCCTCTGAATCAGAGAGGTGAGGAGGGCTTCCTCATTTAACCCAACCCCTCTGAATCAGAGAGGTGAGGGGGGCTTCCTCATTTAACCCAACCCCTCTGAATCAGAGAGAGGTGAGGGGGGCTTCCTCATTTAACCCAACCCCTCTGAATCAGAGAGGTGAGGGGGGCTTCCTCATTTAACCCAACCCCTCTGAATCAGATAGGTGAGGAGGGCTTCCTCATTTAACCCAACCCCTCTGAATCAGAGAGGTGAGGGGGGCTTCCTCATTTAACCCAACCCCTCTGAATCAGAGAGGTGAGGAGGGCTTCCTGGTCTTCAGCGCCCCGGGAACACTGGGTTAACTGCCTTGTTCAGGGGAACAGTGGGTTAACTGCCTTGTTCAGGGGAACAGTGGGTTAACTGCCTTGTTCAGGGGAACAGTGGGCTAACTGCCTTGTTCAGGGGAACAGTGGGTTAACTGCCTTGTTCAGGGGAACAGTGGGTTAACTGCCTTGTTCAGGGGAACAGTGGGTTAACTGCCTTGTTCAGGGGAACAGTGGGTTAACTGTCTTGTTCAGGGGAACAATGGGTTAACTGCCTTGTTCAGGGGAACAGTGGGTTAACTGCCTTGTTCAGGGGAACAGTGGGTTAACTGCCTTGTTCAGGGGAACAGTGGGTTAACTGCCTTGTTCAGGGGAACAGTGGGTTAACTGCCTTGTTCAGGGGAACAGTGGGCTAACTGCCTTGTTCAGGGGAACAGTGGGTTAACTGCCTTGTTCAGGGGAACAGTGGGTTAACTGCCTTGTTCAGGGGAACAGTGGGCTAACTGCCTTGTTCAGGGGAACAGTGGGTTAACTGCCTTGTTCAGGGGAACAGTGGGTTAACTGCCTTGTTCAGGGGAACAGTGGGTTAACTGCCTTGTTCAGGGGAACAGTGGGTTAACTGTCTTGTTCAGGGGAACAATGGGTTAACTGCCTTGTTCAGGGGAACAGTGGGCTAACTGCCTTGTTCAGGGGAACAGTGGGCTAACTGCCTTGTTCAGGGGAACAGTGGGTTAACTGCCTTGTTCAGGGGAACAGTGGGTTAACTGCCTTGTTCAGGGGAACAGTGGGTTAACTGCCTTGTTCAGGGGAACAGTGGGTTAACTGCCTTGTTCAGGGGAACAGTGGGTTAACTGCCTTGTTCAGGGGAACAGTGGGTTAACTGCCTTGTTCAGGGGCAGAACGACAGATTTTTACCTTGTCAGTTCGGGAATTTGATCAAGTAACCTTTGGGATACTGGCCCAACGCTCTAACCACTAGGCTACCTGCTGGTTACTGGCCCAACGCTCTAACCACTAGGCTACCTGCTGGTTACTGGTCCAACGCTCTAACCACTAGGCTACCTGCTGGTTACTGGCCCAATGCTCTAACCACTAGGCTACCTGCTGGTTACTGGTCCAACGCTCTAACCACTAGGCTACCTGCTGGTTACTGGCCCAACGCTCTAACCACTAGGCTACCTGCTGGTTACTGGCCCAACGCTCTAACCACTAGGCTACCTGCTGGTTACTAGTCCAACGCTCTAACCACTAGGCTACCTTTTGGTTACTGGCCCAACGCTCTAACCACTAGGCTATCTGCTGGTTACTGGCCCAACGCTCTAACCACTAGGCTACCTGCCGGTTACTGGCCCAACGCTATAACCACTAGGCTACCTGCTGGTTACTGGCCCAACGCTCTAACCACTAGGCTACCTGCCGCCACTGGGCCGCGAGCTCCGCCCCTGAGGGTCATGTGTTCCCAAGGCTAGGCACTCATTTTTTCTGTCTTTACCTTATCCCTTACCTTATCCCTTACCTTAACCCTTACCTTATCCCTTACCTTAACCCTTACCTTATCCCTTACCTCAACCCTTACCTTATCCCTTACCTTAACCCTTACCTTATCCCTTACCTCAACCTTACCTTATCCCTTACCTTATCCCTTACCTTAACCCTTACCTCAACCTTTACCTTAACCCTTACCTTAACCCTTACCTTATCCCTTACCTCAACCTTACCTTATCCCTTACCTTATCCCTTACCTTAACCCTTACCTTATCCCTTACCTTATGCCTTACCTCAACCCTTACCTTAACCCTTACCTTATCCCTTACCTTATCCCTTACCTTAACCCTTACCTTATCCCTTACCTTAACCCTTACCTTATCCCTTACCTTAACCCTTACCTTATCCCTTACCTCAACCTTACCTTATCCCTTACCTTATCCCTTACCTTAACCCTTACCTTATCCCTTACCTCAACCTTACCTTATCCCTTACCTTATCCCTTACCTTAACCCTTACCTTATCCCTTACCTTAACCCTTACCTTATCCCTTACCTTATCCCTTACCTTAACCCTTACCTTAACCCTTACCTTATCCCTTACCTTAACCCTTACCTTATCCCTTACCTTAACCCTTACCTTATCCCTTACCTTATCCCTTACCTCAACCCTTACCTTATCCCTTACCTTAACCCTTACCTTATCCCTTACCTCAACCTTACCTTATCCCTTACCTTATCCCTTACCTTAACCCTTACCTTAACCCTTACCTTATCCCTTACCTTAACCCTTACCTTATCCCTTACCTTATCCCTTACCTTATCCCTTACCTTATCCCTTACCTTAACCCTTACCTTAACCCTTACCTTATCCCTTACCTTATCCCTTACCTTATCCCTTACCTTATCCCTTACCTTATCCCTTACCTTATCCCTTACCTTAACCCTTACCTTATCCCTTACCTTATCCCTTACCTCAACCCTTACCTTATCCTTACCTTAACCCTTACCTTATCCCTTACCTCAACCTTACCTTATCCCTTACCTTAACCCTTACCTTATCCCTTACCTTAACCCTTACCTTATCCCCTTACCTTAACCCTTACCTTATCCCTTACCTTATCCCTTACCTCAACCCTTACCTTATCCCTTACCTTAACCCTTACCTTATCCCTTACCTCAACCTTACCTTATCCCTTACCTTATCCCTTACCTTAACCCTTACCTTAACCCTTACCTTATCCCTTACCTTAACCCTTACCTTATCCCTTACCTTAACCCTTACCTTATCCCTTACCTTATCCCTTACCTTATCCCTTACCTTATCCCTTACCTTATCCCTTACCTTAACCCTTACCTTATCCCTTACCTTAACCCTTACCTTATCCCTTACCTTATCCCTTACCTTAACCCTTACCTTATCCCTTACCTTATCCCTTACCTCAACCCTTACCTTATCCCTTACCTTAACCTCTTGGGGCTAGGTGGGACGCTAGCGTGCCACCCGTGGTGCACTCCATCAACAGCAGGTGCATTTCAAGAGCGGCAAATTTGAATCCAAATAAATGTCAAAATTCAAATTTTTCAAAAATACAACTATGTTACACCATTTGAAAGATAAACATCTCCTTAATCTAACCACGTTTTACGATTTCAAAAAGGTTTTACGGCGAAAGCATAAATTTAGAGTATGTTAGGACAGTACATTTACAAGAGTTGTGTGTAATGTTTTGTCAAGTCAAAGACAGGGTCACCAAAACCATAAAACCAGCTAAAATGATACACTAACCTTTTACAATCTCCATCAGATGACACTCCTAGGACATTATGTTAGACAATGCATGCATTTTTAGTTCTATCAAGTTCATATTTATATACAAAAACAGCGTTTTACTATGGCATTGATGTTGAGGAAATCGTTTCCTCCAATAACCGGCAGTCAAGTCAGCGTCACAAATTAAATAATTAAAATTAGAAAACATTGGTAAAATATTATATTGTCATTTAAAGAATTATAGATTTACATCTTTTGAACGCAATCAACTTGCCAGATTTAAAAATAACCTTACTGGGAAATCACACTTTGCAATAATCTGAGCACTGTGCCCAGAAAAATACGCGTTGCTTGATACAGACTAGACGTCATGTTGGGGAGATCTAAAATCGAAAATACTATGTAAATAATCCATTACCTTTGATTCTCTTCATCAGATGTCACTTCCAGGTATCACAGGTCCATAACGAATGTAGTTTTGTTCAAAAAAGCTCATCATTTATGTCCAAAAATCTCCGTCTCGTTAGCACATGATGTAAGCCAGCCGGACTTCTCGTCATGAACGAGGGAAAAATATATTTCCGTTCGTTCAAACATGTCAAACGTTGTATAGCATAAATCATTAGGGCCTTTTTAA